>NC_138594.1:0-262822 GCF_964289735.1 Phaethon aethereus
CTCTTGCCTCCCCTCTCCTCCTCCTCGTCCGCCTTCTCTTGCCTCCTGTGACCTGCCTTAGCCAGCTGTTCCATCATGCTGCTGCTGCTCTTCTTGCTGCCTGCTGGAGGAGAGGGGAATATGAGGAGGAGGAGGAGGCAAGAGGAAAAAACAGGGAGTAAGAGGAGACAGCAGGAGGAAAGTGGAAGAGGGGAAGGAGGTGGAGGACCTAACAAGGGCCAGGAGGAGGCAGGCGAAGGAGGAGCAGGTGGAGAAGGCACAGGAGACAAGAGAAGGCTGAGCAAGAGGAGGCAACAGGAGGCAGCAGAAGGCAAGAGTTGATGAGAGGAGGCCTGCGGGCTGCAGAAGAGGAGGCGACCGGTGGGAACGGGAGCCAGCAGGAGGCAAGAGAAGGTTTAGGAAGTTAGGGAGGATGAACAGACAAAAGACAACAGCAGGTAGGAGGAGGAGAGCAGGAGGAGGAGAGGCCACAGAAGGAAACCGGAGGCCAGAAGAGGCGTAACAGATGGAGAAGGAGGCGGAGCAGGAGGCAAGAGGAGGCAGGAGGTGGAGGTCAAAGAGCACGCAAGAGGAGGACAGAGCAGGACAGAACACGTAAAGAATGACTAGTCACAAGGAGGCAACCGGAAGAGAAAGAGGATGAGGCCACAAGATGCCCGGGGAGAGAACAGGAGGCAAAAGCAGGAGGAGGAGAAGGCAACAGGGTAACAGGAGAAGGAAGAGGTGCCAGACACATTAGGCAATAGGGTTCAAGAAGAGGTGACAGAAGAGAAGGAGGAGAAGCATGAGTAGGAGTCGGTGGAGGAGCCATAGGGAACAAGGGGCCGAAGGAGGCAACGGAAGGAGTAGAAGGAATTAGCAGGAGGAAGCAATGGGAGGCCATAGGCTCCAGAAGGAAGAGGAGGGGGAGAGGTTGTTAGGGAGAAGAAGAGGTGTAAGTGGAGGAGGATGGAGAGGAGGAGAATCTGCAGGAGGAGGGAGCAGCCAAAGAGGAACTGGAGAAGGAGCAAGGGGACGAGGAATGGGAAGAGAAGGAGGATGATGAAGAGCAGGAGGCTATGCCGTACAAAGATGTGCAGGAACAAAAAGGGAGAAAAATCAGAAAAAGGGGAGGATGAGCAGGAGGCGGTGGAGTCAACGGGAGGAAGCAGGAGGCGACAGGATGAGGGAGGAGGCAAGTGGAGGCAAGAGCAGGAAAGAGCAGGCCAAAGGAAAAGAAAGAGGCATCATCCTCCTTCCCGGGGCTCTTGGTGACAGCTCTTGCCTCCTTCTCCACTTGCTCCAGTGCTCTGCTCTTGCCTCCGCAGACCTCCTCCTTCCTTCTCCTTTTCCCCTTGCTCCTCCATTGCTTGCCATTGCTTTCTTTTTTCTCCTCTTCCACCCACCTCCTTTTGTCTTCCGTCTCCTCCTCCTCTGCTTGACTGCTCCGCCTCCTCCTCCTTTCACGTCTTCCTCCTGTCGCCACTTGTTGCTTTGGCCTCCATTGACATCCTCTTTCTTCCTCCTCCTCTTGCCTCATAGTGTCGCGGCCTTCTCTTACCTCCTCTTGCTTCCTCCTCCTCCACTTCCTCCTGCTCTTCCTCCTCCTCTTGCCTCCTCTTGCCTCTTGTTGCCTCCTCTGGCATCCTGGTCCGCACCCTCCTCTTGGCTCTTCTTGCCTCCGGTGTCATCCTCCTCCTCTTGCCTCCCCTCTCCTCCTCCTCGTCCGCCTTCTCTTGCCTCCTGTGACCTGCCTTAGCCAGCTGTTCCATCATGCTGCTGCTGCTCTTCTTGCTGCCTGCTGGAGGAGAGGGGAATATGAGGAGGAGGAGGAGGCAAGAGGAAAAAACAGGGAGTAAGAGGAGACAGCAGGAGGAAAGTGGAAGAGGGGAAGGAGGTGGAGGACCTAACAAGGGCCAGGAGGAGGCAGGCGAAGGAGGAGCAGGTGGAGAAGGCACAGGAGACAAGAGAAGGCTGAGCAAGAGGAGGCAACAGGAGGCAGCAGAAGGCAAGAGTTGATGAGAGGAGGCCTGCGGGCTGCAGAAGAGGAGGCGACCGGTGGGAACGGGAGCCAGCAGGAGGCAAGAGAAGGTTTAGGAAGTTAGGGAGGATGAACAGACAAAAGACAACAGCAGGTAGGAGGAGGAGAGCAGGAGGAGGAGAGGCCACAGAAGGAAACCGGAGGCCAGAAGAGGCGTAACAGATGGAGAAGGAGGCGGAGCAGGAGGCAAGAGGAGGCAGGAGGTGGAGGTCAAAGAGCACGCAAGAGGAGGACAGAGCAGGACAGAACACGTAAAGAATGACTAGTCACAAGGAGGCAACCGGAAGAGAAAGAGGATGAGGCCACAAGATGCCCGGGGAGAGAACAGGAGGCAAAAGCAGGAGGAGGAGAAGGCAACAGGGTAACAGGAGAAGGAAGAGGTGCCAGACACATTAGGCAATAGGGTTCAAGAAGAGGTGACAGAAGAGAAGGAGGAGAAGCATGAGTAGGAGTCGGTGGAGGAGCCATAGGGAACAAGGGGCCGAAGGAGGCAACGGAAGGAGTAGAAGGAATTAGCAGGAGGAAGCAATGGGAGGCCATAGGCTCCAGAAGGAAGAGGAGGGGGAGAGGTTGTTAGGGAGAAGAAGAGGTGTAAGTGGAGGAGGATGGAGAGGAGGAGAATCTGCAGGAGGAGGGAGCAGCCAAAGAGGAACTGGAGAAGGAGCAAGGGGACGAGGAATGGGAAGAGAAGGAGGATGATGAAGAGCAGGAGGCTATGCCGTACAAAGATGTGCAGGAACAAAAAGGGAGAAAAATCAGAAAAAGGGGAGGATGAGCAGGAGGCGGTGGAGTCAACGGGAGGAAGCAGGAGGCGACAGGATGAGGGAGGAGGCAAGTGGAGGCAAGAGCAGGAAAGAGCAGGCCAAAGGAGAAGAAAGAGGCATCATCCTCCTTCCCGGGGCTCTTGGTGACAGCTCTTGCCTCCTTCTCCACTTGCTCCAGTGCTCTGCTCTTGCCTCCGCAGACCTCCTCCTTCCTTCTCCTTTTCCCCTTGCTCCTCCATTGCTTGCCATTGCTTTCTTTTTTCTCCTCTTCCACCCACCTCCTTTTTTCTTCCGTCTCCTCCTCCTCTGCTTGACTGCTCCGCCTCCTCCTCCTTTCACGTCTTCCTCCTGTCGCCACTTGTTGCTTTGGCCTCCATTGACATCCTCTTTCTTCCTCCTCCTCTTGCCTCATAGTGTCGCGGCCTTCTCTTACCTCCTCTTGCTTCCTCCTCCTCCACTTCCTCCTGCTCTTCCTCCTCCTCTTGCCTCCTCTTGCCTCTTGTTGCCTCCTCTGGCATCCTGGTCCGCACCCTCCTCTTGGCTCTTCTTGCCTCCGGTGTCATCCTCCTCCTCTTGCCTCCCCTCTCCTCCTCCTCGTCCGCCTTCTCTTGCCTCCTGTGACCTGCCTTAGCCAGCTGTTCCATCATGCTGCTGCTGCTCTTCTTGCTGCCTGCTGGAGGAGAGGGGAATATGAGGAGGAGGAGGAGGAGGCAAGAGGAAAAAACAGGGAGTAAGAGGAGACAGCAGGAGGAAAGTGGAAGAGGGGAAGGAGGTGGAGGACCTAACAAGGGCCAGGAGGAGGCAGGCGAAGGAGGAGCAGGTGGAGAAGGCACAGGAGACAAGAGAAGGCTGAGCAAGAGGAGGCAACAGGAGGCAGCAGAAGGCAAGAGTTGATGAGAGGAGGCCTGCGGGCTGCAGAAGAGGAGGCGACCGGTGGGAACGGGAGCCAGCAGGAGGCAAGAGAAGGTTTAGGAAGTTAGGGAGGATGAACAGACAAAAGACAACAGCAGGTAGGAGGAGGAGAGCAGGAGGAGGAGAGGCCACAGAAGGAAACCGGAGGCCAGAAGAGGCGTAACAGATGGAGAAGGAGGCGGAGCAGGAGGCAAGAGGAGGCAGGAGGTGGAGGTCAAAGAGCACGCAAGAGGAGGACAGAGCAGGACAGAACACGTAAAGAATGACTAGTCACAAGGAGGCAACCGGAAGAGAAAGAGGATGAGGCCACAAGATGCCCGGGGAGAGAACAGGAGGCAAAAGCAGGAGGAGGAGAAGGCAACAGGGTAACAGGAGAAGGAAGAGGTGCCAGACACATTAGGCAATAGGGTTCAAGAAGAGGTGACAGAAGAGAAGGAGGAGAAGCATGAGTAGGAGTCGGTGGAGGAGCCATAGGGAACAAGGGGCCGAAGGAGGCAACGGAAGGAGTAGAAGGAATTAGCAGGAGGAAGCAATGGGAGGCCATAGGCTCCAGAAGGAAGAGGAGGGGGAGAGGTTGTTAGGGAGAAGAAGAGGTGTAAGTGGAGGAGGATGGAGAGGAGGAGAATCTGCAGGAGGAGGGAGCAGCCAAAGAGGAACTGGAGAAGGAGCAAGGGGACGAGGAATGGGAAGAGAAGGAGGATGATGAAGAGCAGGAGGCTATGCCGTACAAAGATGTGCAGGAACAAAAAGGGAGAAAAATCAGAAAAAGGGGAGGATGAGCAGGAGGCGGTGGAGTCAACGGGAGGAAGCAGGAGGCGACAGGATGAGGGAGGAGGCAAGTGGAGGCAAGAGCAGGAAAGAGCAGGCCAAAGGAAAAGAAAGAGGCATCATCCTCCTTCCCGGGGCTCTTGGTGACAGCTCTTGCCTCCTTCTCCACTTGCTCCAGTGCTCTGCTCTTGCCTCCGCAGACCTCCTCCTTCCTTCTCCTTTTCCCCTTGCTCCTCCATTGCTTGCCATTGCTTTCTTTTTTCTCCTCTTCCACCCACCTCCTTTTTTCTTCCGTCTCCTCCTCCTCTGCTTGACTGCTCCGCCTCCTCCTCCTTTCACGTCTTCCTCCTGTCGCCACTTGTTGCTTTGGCCTCCATTGACATCCTCTTTCTTCCTCCTCCTCTTGCCTCATAGTGTCGCGGCCTTCTCTTACCTCCTCTTGCTTCCTCCTCCTCCACTTCCTCCTGCTCTTCCTCCTCCTCTTGCCTCCTCTTGCCTCTTGTTGCCTCCTCTGGCATCCTGGTCCGCACCCTCCTCTTGGCTCTTCTTGCCTCCGGTGTCATCCTCCTCCTCTTGCCTCCCCTCTCCTCCTCCTCGTCCGCCTTCTCTTGCCTCCTGTGACCTGCCTTAGCCAGCTGTTCCATCATGCTGCTGCTGCTCTTCTTGCTGCCTGCTGGAGGAGAGGGGAATATGAGGAGGAGGAGGAGGAGGCAAGAGGAAAAAACAGGGAGTAAGAGGAGACAGCAGGAGGAAAGTGGAAGAGGGGAAGGAGGTGGAGGACCTAACAAGGGCCAGGAGGAGGCAGGCGAAGGAGGAGCAGGTGGAGAAGGCACAGGAGACAAGAGAAGGCTGAGCAAGAGGAGGCAACAGGAGGCAGCAGAAGGCAAGAGTTGATGAGAGGAGGCCTGCGGGCTGCAGAAGAGGAGGCGACCGGTGGGAACGGGAGCCAGCAGGAGGCAAGAGAAGGTTTAGGAAGTTAGGGAGGATGAACAGACAAAAGACAACAGCAGGTAGGAGGAGGAGAGCAGGAGGAGGAGAGGCCACAGAAGGAAACCGGAGGCCAGAAGAGGCGTAACAGATGGAGAAGGAGGCGGAGCAGGAGGCAAGAGGAGGCAGGAGGTGGAGGTCAAAGAGCACGCAAGAGGAGGACAGAGCAGGACAGAACACGTAAAGAATGACTAGTCACAAGGAGGCAACCGGAAGAGAAAGAGGATGAGGCCACAAGATGCCCGGGGAGAGAACAGGAGGCAAAAGCAGGAGGAGGAGAAGGCAACAGGGTAACAGGAGAAGGAAGAGGTGCCAGACACATTAGGCAATAGGGTTCAAGAAGAGGTGACAGAAGAGAAGGAGGAGAAGCATGAGTAGGAGTCGGTGGAGGAGCCATAGGGAACAAGGGGCCGAAGGAGGCAACGGAAGGAGTAGAAGGAATTAGCAGGAGGAAGCAATGGGAGGCCATAGGCTCCAGAAGGAAGAGGAGGGGGAGAGGTTGTTAGGGAGAAGAAGAGGTGTAAGTGGAGGAGGATGGAGAGGAGGAGAATCTGCAGGAGGAGGGAGCAGCCAAAGAGGAACTGGAGAAGGAGCAAGGGGACGAGGAATGGGAAGAGAAGGAGGATGATGAAGAGCAGGAGGCTATGCCGTACAAAGATGTGCAGGAACAAAAAGGGAGAAAAATCAGAAAAAGGGGAGGATGAGCAGGAGGCGGTGGAGTCAACGGGAGGAAGCAGGAGGCGACAGGATGAGGGAGGAGGCAAGTGGAGGCAAGAGCAGGAAAGAGCAGGCCAAAGGAGAAGAAAGAGGCATCATCCTCCTTCCCGGGGCTCTTGGTGACAGCTCTTGCCTCCTTCTCCACTTGCTCCAGTGCTCTGCTCTTGCCTCCGCAGACCTCCTCCTTCCTTCTCCTTTTCCCCTTGCTCCTCCATTGCTTGCCATTGCTTTCTTTTTTCTCCTCTTCCACCCACCTCCTTTTTTCTTCCGTCTCCTCCTCCTCTGCTTGACTGCTCCGCCTCCTCCTCCTTTCACGTCTTCCTCCTGTCGCCACTTGTTGCTTTGGCCTCCATTGACATCCTCTTTCTTCCTCCTCCTCTTGCCTCATAGTGTCGCGGCCTTCTCTTACCTCCTCTTGCTTCCTCCTCCTCCACTTCCTCCTGCTCTTCCTCCTCCTCTTGCCTCCTCTTGCCTCTTGTTGCCTCCTCTGGCATCCTGGTCCGCACCCTCCTCTTGGCTCTTCTTGCCTCCGGTGTCATCCTCCTCCTCTTGCCTCCCCTCTCCTCCTCCTCGTCCGCCTTCTCTTGCCTCCTGTGACCTGCCTTAGCCAGCTGTTCCATCATGCTGCTGCTGCTCTTCTTGCTGCCTGCTGGAGGAGAGGGGAATATGAGGAGGAGGAGGAGGAGGCAAGAGGAAAAAACAGGGAGTAAGAGGAGACAGCAGGAGGAAAGTGGAAGAGGGGAAGGAGGTGGAGGACCTAACAAGGGCCAGGAGGAGGCAGGCGAAGGAGGAGCAGGTGGAGAAGGCACAGGAGACAAGAGAAGGCTGAGCAAGAGGAGGCAACAGGAGGCAGCAGAAGGCAAGAGTTGATGAGAGGAGGCCTGCGGGCTGCAGAAGAGGAGGCGACCGGTGGGAACGGGAGCCAGCAGGAGGCAAGAGAAGGTTTAGGAAGTTAGGGAGGATGAACAGACAAAAGACAACAGCAGGTAGGAGGAGGAGAGCAGGAGGAGGAGAGGCCACAGAAGGAAACCGGAGGCCAGAAGAGGCGTAACAGATGGAGAAGGAGGCGGAGCAGGAGGCAAGAGGAGGCAGGAGGTGGAGGTCAAAGAGCACGCAAGAGGAGGACAGAGCAGGACAGAACACGTAAAGAATGACTAGTCACAAGGAGGCAACCGGAAGAGAAAGAGGATGAGGCCACAAGATGCCCGGGGAGACAACAGGAGGCAAAAGCAGGAGGAGGAGAAGGCAACAGGGTAACAGGAGAAGGAAGAGGTGCCAGACACATTAGGCAATAGGGTTCAAGAAGAGGTGACAGAAGAGAAGGAGGAGAAGCATGAGTAGGAGTCGGTGGAGCAGCCGTAGGGAACAAGGGGCCGAAGGAGGCAACGGAAGGAGTAGAAGGAATTAGCAGGAGGAAGGAATGGGAGGCCATAGGCTCCAGAAGGAAGAGGAGGGGGAGAGGTTGTTAGGGAGAAGAAGAGGTGTAAGTGGAGGAGGATGGAGAGGAGGAGAATCTGCAGGAGGAGGGAGCAGCCAAAGAGGAACTGGAGAAGGAGCAAGGGGACGAGGAATGGGAAGAGAAGGAGGATGATGAAGAGCAGGAGGCTATGCCGTACAAAGATGTGCAGGAACAAAAAGGGAGAAAAATCAGAAAAAGGGGAGGATGAGCAGGAGGCGGTGGAGTCAACGGGAGGAAGCAGGAGGCGACAGGATGAGGGAGGAGGCAAGTGGAGGCAAGAGCAGGAAAGAGCAGGCCAAAGGAAAAGAAAGAGGCATCCTCCTCCTTCCCGGGCCTCTTGGTGACTGCTCTTGCCTCCTCCTCCACTTGCTCCAGTGCTCTTGTCTCCTCTTGCTGTCTTTTCCTCGTTCTCTTCTTTCATCCTGCTGGTGGCCCTTCCTTCCTCCTCCTTCTCCTTTTCGTCCTTTTGCCTGTTTTTACTCTTACTGACTCCTGCTCCTCTTCCTCTGGCACCTGCTGCCTCTTTTTCCTCTTGGCCCCCCCTCCTCTCTCCTCCTGTGGAAGACCACCGTGTGGTTTTATCTGCATGACCACAGAGAGGACAGTAGGAAGTCGGATGGAAAAGCTACCTCGTCCTCAGAGGCACACGTACATGAGTTGTAAGGAAACACAATCACAAAAGGGTCTTCCTCCAGGAAAACTGCTACTCCAGTCTCCAGTGGGCAGTTCCCCAGACAGAATGGATGGGCTGATCTTACTCCTGATCTTAATGAATGGATTTCTGGTTCATACTTACAAGAAGTGAGTAGCGAATACTGTGACCAGGACTAGAGAGGCCCTGCCTCCAGCCAGGTGCTGGAGAGAGATGACAGAATTTATTGCACTGTGTGGATTTCTTGGACTGTGCAAATCAGACCCACAGGAGTATAAGGCTCTAATGGACACTGGTGCAAAGTGTACCCTAATGCCATCAAGCTATAAAGGGGCAGAACCATCTGTATTTCTGGAGTGACAGGGGGATCCCAACAGCTGACTGTATTGGATGCCAAAGTGAGCCTAACTGGGAATGAGTGGCAAAAACAGCCCAGTGTGACTGGCCCAGAGGCTCCGTGCATCCTGGGCATATCCTGCCTCAGGAGAGGGTATTTCAAGGACCCAAAAGGGTACCGGTGGGCTTTTGGTATAGCTGCCTTGGAGATAGAGGAAATTAAACAGCTGTCCACCTTGCCTGGTTTCTCGGAGGACCCTTCTGTTGTGGGGTTGCTGAGGGCCGAAGAACAACAGGTGCCAACTGCTACCACAACAATGCACCAGCGGCAATATCGCACCAACAGAGACTCCCAGTTCCCCATCCATAAGCTGATTCGTCGACGGGAGAGCCAAGGAGTGATCAGCAATCTCGCTCACCCTTTAACAACCCCATATGGCCAGTGCAAAAGTCTAATGGCAAGTGGAGACTAACAGTAGACTATTGTGGCCTGAACGAAGTCACGCCACCACTGAATGCTGCTGTGCCAGACATTCTAGATCTTCAATATGAACTGGAGTCAAAGGCAGCCAAGTGGTATGCCGCAACTGATATTGCTAATGCGTGTTTCACAACCCCCTTTGTGGCAATGTGCAGGCCACACTTTGCTTGCACATGGAGGGGCGTCCGGTACACCTGGAATCGAACTGCCCCGGGGGTGGAAACACAGCCCTACCATTGGCCATGGGCTGATCCCGGCTGCACTGGAACAGGGTGGAGCTCCGGAACAGCTGCAATACATTAATAAACTAATAATATTGATAATAATAAATAAAATAAAGTATAATTGATAAAATATATGAAAACAATAAACTACTTTATATATAATATGTTATATATAATATATATTTATATATATATAAATATATATAAATTAAATGGGAGATAGTTCTTACCGTAGGCCTTGGGCCAGTCCGGGCAGGACAAGATGTTGAAAACATGCTCTACACCGCAGCCAGGGAGAATGGCCCTACCTGGAGCCTCTGGCAGAAAGAACCACGGGACACCCAAGGTTGACCCCTAGGGTTTTGGAGTCAGGGATACAGAGGATCCGAGGACTGCTATACTCCTACTGAAGAAGAGATATTGGCAGCATATGAAGGAGCTCAAGCTGCTTTCAGAAGTGGTTGGTCCTGAAGCACAGCTCCTCCTGGCATCCCGACTACCAGTGCTGGGCTGGATGTTCAAAGCAAGGGTCCCCTCTACACATCATGCAACTGATGCTACGTGGAGTAAGCACTCATCACACAGCGGGCTTGAATGCAAAAACCCCAGTCACCCAGGAAGTATGGAACTGATCATGGGCTGGCCAGAAGGCAAAGATGTCGGAATATCGCCAGAGGAGGAGGAGGTGACGCATACTGAAGAGGCCCCACTGTATAATAAAATGCCAGAAGAAGCACAGAAATATGCCCTGGTCACTGATGGGCCGTGTCATATTCTGGGAAAGCATCAGAGGTGGAAGGCTCTGCATGAGTCCTGCATGACGAGTTGCAGAAGCTGCTGAAGGAGAAGGTGAATCGAGTCAGTTTGCAGAGGTGAAAGCCATCCGGCTGGCTTTAGATATTGCTGAGCAAGAAAAACGGCCAGTACTTTATCTCCATACTGACTCATGGATGGTGGCAAATGCCCTGTGGGGGTGGTTACAGCAGTGGAAACAGAGCAAGGTTTGCTAAGCAGTGCTTACACTAGGCAACGACTTTTCAGCTACTCATGCCCCGCCAGCGAGAAGCTGGGAGGGGACACAGCCACGACAGCCAGCCCAAACTGGCCAAAGGGATATTCCAGACGACATGACATCATGCTTAATATATAAGCTGGGAGTAGTTGGCCAGGGGCGCTGCAGCTTGGGAACTGGTTGGGCCTTGGTCAGTGGGCGGTGAGCAATTGTGTTGTGCGTCACTTATTTTGTATATACTTTTCTCATTGCTGCTGTTGTTGTTGTTATTATTATTTCCTCTTTCTTTGCTGCTCTATTAAACTGTCTTTATCTCAACCCATGAGTTTTACCTTTTTTTCGATTCTCCTCCCCATTCCACTGGTTAAACCACAACGGATGTAAAAGACTTGCACTGACTACAGTGAGGTTTCTAAGAACACACTGTGGCGCAAGGCAGGAGCACAGGAGGCAATGAGCTGAAACAAGAGGGTCAGGCTCAACGTAGGGAGAAACTTTTGCAACATGAGAAGAGTCAGACATGGGAAGCCCTTTCCTGGAGAGCGTGTGCTGCCTCCATTCCTGCAAGTTTCCAGACCCCTCTGGATAAAACCATGAGCAACCTGGGGTGACCCTGCTTTGTTTACGATGTTGTTCTACAATGACATTCCATGGTTCCTTCCAGCCTGAATGACACTTTTCTTCCTCCCCCTTCATATTCTCGATGTCAGGGAAAGTACTTGGGTTCCCTCTGTCTGTGGAAATAATCCACATCCCAGAATCACAGAATCATTAAGGTTGGAAAAGACTTTTAAGATCATCAAGTCCAACCATCAACCCAAGCACCACCATGCCTGCTAAACCATGTGCTGAAGTGCCACGTCCACAGGATTTTGAACACTGCCAGTGATGGTGACTCCACCACCTTCATCATAGGCACCCCAAACAGACCCAATGACATCCTTGGCCTCATGACCTTTCATTTCCTCGTTCCATTTTTCCTGGCTCCATTTTTCCCCCTCAGAAAGTCTTCTCTATTAACACATTATTTGTGACAGCCAGCATGGCTTCGTCAAGAGAAAGTCCTGCCTGAGCAACCTAGTGGCCTCCTATGATGGTGTGACCACTTCAGTGGACAAGGGAAGAGCTGCTGCTGTCATCTCTGTGGGCTTCTGTAAGGCCTTTGACACGGTCCCCCACAACATCCCTCTCTCTAAATTGGAGAGAGATGGATTTGATGGGTGGTCTGTTGAGTGGATGAGGAATTGGTTGGATGGTCACATCCAGAGGGCACTGCTCAATGGTTCAATGTCCAGATGGAGATCAGTGATGAGCAGTGTCCCTCAGGGGAAACATTGTATTGGGACCAGTACTCTTTAATGTCTTCATCAGTGACGTAGACAGTGGGATCGAGTGCACCCTCAGCAAGATTGCAGACAGCACCAAGATGAGTGGTGCAGTTGACACGCCTGAGGGACAGGATGCCATCCAGAGGGAGCTGGACAAGCTCGAGGAAGGGGCCCGTGTGAACCTCACAAGGTTCAACAAGGCCAAGTGCCCCTGGGTCAGGGCAACCCCTGATACCAATACAGGCTGGGGGATGAAGGGATGTTGCCCAGAGATGCCTCATCCCTGGAAACATTCAAGGTCAGGCTGGATGGGACTCGGTGCAACCTGGACTAGTTGAGGATGTCCCTGCTCATTGCCGGGGGGTTCGACTAGATGACCGTTAAAGTAACCATCATCATACGCCAACTCATTAGCAGTAATGGCCTGGAAAGACGGAGAGAAACCAACGGTGGATGAATTGGCTGGCCAACTCCGGCAATATGAAGAAAGTCTCTCTCCCTCCCTACAGGCCTGCGTGTCTGCTGTAGAGAAACTGTCCCGGGAGTTCCGGCAATTCAAAGAGGATATGCCCTACCCTCCACCCGTACGAACCAGTGTTTCAGCCATTAGGAGTAAGCGCTCTTCTGTTCAAGAGAGAAGATATAGAGGATACACACCGCGAGCCACCCTGTGGTTTCAATTGCGTGACTATGGAGAGGACATGAGGGGGTGGGATGGAAAACCTACCTCGACCCTAGAGGCACGAGTACGCGAGCTGCAAGGAAAAACAATTACAAAAGGGGGTTCAGGTTCCTCCAGAAAAATCGTCGCTCCACTTTCCAGTGGGCAGTTTCCCAGAAAGAATAGAAGAGCTGATCTCACCTCTGATCCTCTTGAAGGGACTTCTGATTCATATTTACAAGAAGTGGGTAACGAGTACTATGACCAGGACTAGAGCGGCCCTGCCTCCAGCCAGGCAGAGGAGACGGACAACCAAGTTTATTGGACTGTGTGGATTAGATGGCCTGGCACATCAGACCCACAGGAATATAAGGCTTTAGTGGACGCTGGTGCACAATGTACCCTAATGCCCTCAAGCCATATAGGGGCAGAACCCATCTGTATTTCTGGAGTGACAGGGGGATCCCAACAGCTGACTGTACTGGAGGCCGAAGTGAGCCTAACTGGGAATGAGCGGCAGAAGCAGCCCAGTGTGACTGGCCCAGAGGCTCCGTGCATCCTGGGCATATCCTGCCTCAGGAGAGGATATTTCAAGGACCCAAAAGGGTACCGGTGGGCTTTTGGTATAGCTGCCTTGGAGATGGAAGAAATTAAACAGCTGTCCGCCTTGCCTGGTCTCTCAGAGGACCCTTCTGTTGTGGGGTTGCTCTGAGGGCCGAAGAACAACAGGTGCCGATCGCTACCACAACAGTGCACCAGCGGCAATATCGCACCAACAGAGACTCCCTGATCCCTATCCATGAGCTGATTCGTCGGCTGGAGACCCAAGGAGTGATCAGCAAGACTCGCTCACCCTTTAACAGCCCCATATGGCCAGTGCGAAAGTCTAATGGAGAGTGGAGACTGACAGTAGACTATCGTGGCCTGAATGAAGTCACGCCGCCACTGAGCGCTGCTGTGCCGGACATGCTAGAACTTCAATATGAACTGGAGTGAAAGGCAGCCAAGTGGTACGCCACCATTGATATTGCTAACGTGTTTTTCTCAATCCCTTTGGTGGCAGAGTGCAGGCCACAGTTTGCTTTCAGTTGGAGGGGTGTCCAATACACCTGAAATCAACTTCCCCAGGGGTGGAAACACAGCCCTACCATTTGCCATGGGCTGATACAAACTGCACTGGAACAGGGTGAAGCTCCAGAGCATCTGCAATACATTGATGACAGCATCCTATGGGGCAACACAGCAGAAGAAGTTTTTGAGAAAGGGAAGAAAATAATTCAAATCCTTCTGAAAGCTGGTTTTGCTATAAAACAAAGTAAGGACAAAGGACCTGCACAAGAGATCCAGTTTTTAGGAATAAAATGGTAAGATGGACGTCGACAGATCCCAACGGATGTGATCAACAAAATAACAGCTATGTCTCCACCAACTAGCAAAAAAGAAACACAAGCATTTTTGGGCGTTGTGGGTTTCTGGAGAATGCATATTCCAAATTACAGTCTGATTGTAAGCCCTCTTTATCAAGTGACCCGGAAGAAGAACGATTTTAAATGGGGCCCTGAGCAACGACAAGCCTTTGAACAAATCAAACAGGAGATAGTTCATGCCGTAGCCCTCGGGCCAGTCCGTGCAGGACAAGATGTTAAAAATGTGCTCTACACGGCAGCCGGGGAGAATGGCCCTACCTGGAGTCTCTGGCAGAAGGCACCAGGAGAGACTCGAGCTCGACCTCTAGGGTTTTGGAGTTGAGGATATAGGGGATCTGAGTCCCGCTATATTCCAACTGAAAAGGAGATATTGGCAGCATATGAAGGAGTTCGAGCTGCCTCAGAAGTGGCTGGTACTGAAGCACAGCTCCTCCTGTGCTTCAGGCCCAGGACCCGACCCGGCCCAAAGGGAGGGTCCCCTCTACACATCATGCAACCGATGCTACGTGGAGTAAGTGGGTCGCGCTTATTACACAGCGGGCTCGAATAGGAAACCTTAAGCGCCCGGGAATCTTGGAAGTGATCATGGACTGGCCAGAAGGCAAAGATTTTGGAATATCACCAGCAGAGGAGGTGGCGCGTGCTGAAGAGGCTCCACCATATAATGAACTGCCAGAGAACGAAAGGCAATATGCCCTGCTTACTGATGGGTCCTGTCGTATTGTAGGCAAACATCGAAGGTGGAAAGCTGCTGTATGGAGCCCTATACGACGAGTCGCAGAAGCTGCTGAAGGACAAGGCGAATCAAGTCAGTCTGCAGAGGTGAAAGCCATCCAGCTGGCTTTAGATATTGCTGAACGAGAAAAATGGCCAATACTCTATCTTTATACTGACTCATGGATGGTAGCAAATGCTCTATGGGGGTGGCTACAGCAATGGAAGCAGAGCAACTGGCAACGCAGAGGCAAGCCCATCTGGGCTGCTGAATTGTGGCAAGATATTGCTGCCCGACTAGAGAACCTAGTCATAAAAGTATGTCATGTAGACGCTCACGTACCCAAGAGTCGGGCCACCGAAGAACATCAAAACAACCATCAGGTGGATCAGGCTGCTAAGATTGAAGTGGCTCAGGTGGATCTGGACTGGCAACATAAGGGTGAATTATTTATAGCTCGGTGGGCCCATGACACCTCAGGCCATCAGGGAAGAGATGCAACATATAGATGGGCTCGGGATCAAGGGCTGGACCTGACCATGGACGCTATTGCACAGGTTATCCATGAATGTGAAACGTGCGCTGCGATCAAACAAGCCAAGCGGTTAAAGCCCCTCTGGTATGAAGGACGATGGTTGAAATATAAATATGGGGAGGCCTGGCAGATTGACTATCTCACACTTCCACAATCTCGCCAAGGCAAGCGCTATGTGCTTACCATGGTGGAAGCAACCACCGGATGGCTGGAAACATATGCTGTGCCCCATGCCACCGCCCGGAACACTATCCTGGGCCTTGAAAAGCAAGTCTTATGGCGACATGGCACCCCCGAAAGCATTGGGTCAGGCAATGGGACTCATTTCCGAAACAACCTCATAGACACCTGGGCCAAAGAGCACGGCATTGAGTGGGTGTATCACATCCCCTATCGTGCACCAGCTTCTGGAAAAATTGAACCATACAACGGACTGTTAAAGGCTACACTGAGAGCAATGGGTGACGGAACATTCAAACATTGGGATAAACATTTAGCCAAAGCCACCTGGTTAGTCAACACTAGGGGATCTACTAATAGAGCCGGCCCTGCCCAATCAAAACTTTTATGTACTGTAGAAGGGGATAAAGTCCCTGTGGTGCATGTGAGAAATACGCTGGGGAAGACAGTCTGGGTTACTCCTGCCTCAGGCAAAGGCAAACCCGTTTGTGGGATTGCCTTTGCCCAGGGACCTGGGTGCACTTGGTGGGTAATGCGGAAGGATGGGCAAGTCCGATGTGTACCTCAAGGAGACTTGATGTTGGGTGAAAACAGGCAATGATTTGAATTGTATTATGTTAATTGTTACACAATACAGTATGTCATTACTATTATGGTTGCTATCTACCATATCAATGGCATTACAGTAAGAATCACCCAGACTGATGACGAATGAGCTTCACTGAAACCAAGCAACGTGCAGCAGTGATGGAACCAGAACTGGCTTCAGCAGCTTGCGCCCAACAATTCCCTCGAGATCGACATCTTCGACCTGCAGATCATGGACATGGACCGTGCCAGATGACAATCCAACACCGCATACCATCTCCCCTGCCCTGAGAGACTGCTATGATGGATGAAGCCCAGAGTCATGGACTGAATGAACTCCACAGACATTTTAAAGTGGTGGCCCATGGACTAAGAAAGTGATATCTGTGTGTATATATTAGAAGACAGGAAGAGTAATAATGAATAATTGGAATGTATTGAAAAGTATAGGACCCGGGCATGACGTAAATGGTATGGAATAAGGGGTGGATACTGTCCTGGTTTCAGCCAGGATAGAGCTGGTTTTCTTCACAGAAGCTAGTGTGAGACTGTGTTTTGGATTTGGGGTGAGAAACTGTTGATAATGTGCTGATGTTTTGGGTTGTTGCTAAGCAGGCAAGGACAGTCGAGCTTCTTGTGCTGACCTGCTAGCAAGGAGGCTGGGGGTGCATGGGGAGCTGGGAGGGGACACAGCCGGGACAGCTGACCCAGACAGGCCAAAGAGAGATTCCCTACCACCCGACGTCATGCCCAGTACATAAACTGGAGTTAGCCGGGGGGCGGAAATCGCTGCTCAGGGATGGGCTATCGATCACTGGGTGGTGAGCAATTGCTGTATTGGGCATCACTTGTTCTTGTACATTCCTTTGTTGGTATTATCATTGTTGTTTCCTTCTCTCTTTCTGTCCTATTAAACTGTGTTTATCTCAACCCAGGAGGTTTTTTTCCTAATTCTCTCCCCCGTCCCACTGTGGGAGGGGGAGTGAGTGAGCGGCTGCGTGGTGCTTAGTTGCTGGCTGGGGCTAAACCACGACACCTGGTCAGCGTCTTTGGTAATACTTCAAGGGAAGAACAATTCCCCCTCCCCCCCCGCCCCTTACATCTTCTCACTTCACCGTGAAAGATCTGTCATATAAATGTTGTGTGCAAAACAAACATTCCAGCGAAGTTCCAAAATGCCAGTGCTGAATGCCTCGCCTCCTGTTAGTTCTTTCTGCCCAGAAGAGATCTGGAGTGCCATATGTTGATGTAACAAAAGGGAAGATACGAATCTAGAAGTGGTCTTGAGGCTAGCAAATGACCAATGACCTGAGGACTGCATTTAGGAGAAGGCTCTGAGCTCTAGATAAATGTGTGTGCACTGTAAGCACAAAAGATAAGGCAAAGCCAGGAAACAAGGGGTCTTGTGATTTTGAATGTTTTTTTTTTCCCCCCCAGGGGCTTGAACAATAGGAAAAACAGTGAGGTGGTTTAGAAAACAAGCAAGCATGAGTAAATGGGTTCTCGTTTATGTTCAATGCGTAAATCAAAAGTTTAAAGTTGGTACGTTAACGAGCACATCAGATTTTCAGCTTTCCTCTAGCTTTTTTTTCCACACATCTCAAATTTTGCCCATAATGAATATGATAAAAACATGTTTTATTAGGCAGTTAAGCTGATCCAGTAGTACAAATGCAGCCTCTAGTTTGCTCCGGCTACTTTTAATTTTGCTAAGACAAGCTTTCCCCTGTATGGGGGTTAAGCTGATTTAATGCTCTAATATGCTGAAGGATTCCTAATGTTTAGGAAGGCATATTTTAGTTACAGGTAATATGGAATAGGAGTCTGTATGTGTACGTTTGTTCTTGGGTCTTTATTCTAAAGCTTTTGGACAGCATTGCTTTGTAAGAAAAAAGAATGCTCTGAAATAACACATAACAAAGTCTTCTGTTGGAGAAGTTTGTTAATATGAAGCATCAAAAACATCAACTTTGGTCTGCTGGAAACGTTGTGAGACTAAGCCTGCTTGTTTACAGCAAAAGAAATATGCTTCTCAGTCTGTCTTAGTATTTGCTTTTAGTACAAGCCCATCAAGTAGTCTTTCTGCATCAATGGGATAGCTATGTTAGATTAAAGCAAGTCATTGCAGTTACCCATATTTTTAACAGGACGTGTACGTAAGTGAGATGTGAAGGGGTGCTTTGAAGGAACACATTGATAGTGTCTTCAGTTTTTCATTGTGTAGCGTTTTCCTTGAGCAAAAACTAGTTTTTAGAGTTGCCGAGGAAGAGGAGCTGCTTTGAGTGCTCTTTTGAGTACAATGGGTGTAGTTGGTTTCCCTCTCCTTCATTACTTTAACCTTACGAAAGGTGTCTTTTAACCAGATGTGCCGTAGGCATCAACATCTTAAATGCTTTGGTAACCGTAACATTTCCTTAAAAATTTTTCTGGGTAAGGTTTCTTATTCATAAAATGTCGTTTATTCCATAACTAAATGCTCTTCAAAGTTCTAGTTTTTATTTTTGTAAGCTCCTATTAAGAGATACTTGACTTCTGGATATGACTTAGGCACCTTTGGTAGGTGCCTAGTAAAATAGCACAAATGTAAAACATTGAAAACTAGTTCTGTTGATTTTATTAGATTCTCTAAGGTGTATCTTAAACATTTAGGAAATAATTTTGTAGCCCATGGTTCGGTTTCTTCATTTAGGCATTTGAAAACACTGTTTTTGAAAGAATCAAGCTTGATGCACGCCTCTCACTCCAGGGATTCTTCTTGTTATCGTCCATCAGTGTCAGATTCTCTTTCTGAGGTAGTCCAAAGCTTCAAGAAGCTGAAAGAAACTGCTATTACCACTAGGAGGCGAAGTGCTCTATGTTATGTCTGAGCATGTTTGTTGTCCAGGAACTTACTCTTTGAATACTGTCTTGTGTTTGTTTTCTTGTCAGCTATTGTTTTTTCCAAAGTTAGAAGAATAGGGAATTAAAATTAACCCAAACCCCACCCTTCTTCTCAAGGGCTGAGGGGTGTGGTAGACCTGAACTCTCATCTCTAAAACTGGAACGCACATTTCTTTTGTCCACAAGTCTGTCCTTTTGCTAGCCTGAGATAGAGTGCTCTGCTGACTGGGTGTGTGTCAATCTTTCCCACAGCTGTCAAAGCAGGGCACACTCAACCAGTCTTTGGATTTGTATGTGCATTCTTTTAAATACTTCGCTCTTTGTTTATGAAAGTATTGTTCCTTTCACCTTAAGCTTGTAAATCTGGCAGCTGAAGACCTGCATCTGTCTTTTTTTGAGTCCTGTCTTCTAATAAGACTTACAGTTTAGAACTTATGAACATCTCAGGCGCATTTGTGGCATAACTTCAGTCTTGAATTCTGTGGCGTTGTAACGGCTGCTGGTAATTCATTACATCTTCGCTGCCAATGTCTTTAGTGGCTGGGAAAATAAGCCCTTGAAATGGCAGGGGTCTTCTGTGTGTGGTTGTGAAGAGCCAGGGGTTTTGACCTAATCAGTTAAACTTGCTGTAGAAAAAGCTTTTAAGTTGCATTTGGTAGCTGCACAGACAAAAAACTGTCTTAAATATTTCACTAAGCAATACTCAACTTCTGCTTGAGATGACGGCATTGATTCTGAAGAACTTTATCACTTTAATTTGCGTAATTTTTATTTGCGTAGTTTCCTGCATCATGAAGTGTGAGTATACAAATTCAGAGTTTCTGTGAAAGCAAAGCTGCAGCGACTGTGTGAGTATGATTATGAGAAAGCAAATCTTCTATAAAACTTTATTCTTAAAATAAGCTTTTAATTGGTTAATTTTTGTGTGAGTAAAGCTTAATGATTTTGTTTTGATCAAATGAATCACATATTCCTGTGCAGTGAGGTTTTGTTGTGAAACTATTTAATCAACTGTGGACTGCAACTCATGGCATTAGAGATGTTGTGCTCTTACACCTCAAATCTCTTGTGTCTAAAAAAACCCAAAAACCTAACCCCCAGCCCCCTAAACAAACCAAACCCCTAATGAAAGGAAGAAGCTTTAGAAGCTTTTTGCAAGAAGGGAACATGTTTGCTTGATATAAGCTATGCACTTCTCTGCTGCTCTTTATTTTGCTGGATATCGTTTCAAAACACACAGAAGTGGAGTAAGTACAAATTACCCAGGTAAAGGTAAGGTAAAATACGATATTTCTACTAGTTCTGAGCACCTGAAGTAGGATGTGTTTAATGTGCTTCATAGGTAATATTCACCACTCCCCACGGGCAGGCAGGTGTTCAGCCATCTCCAGGGAAGCAGGGCTCCATCAGGCATAACGGTTTCTTGGGAAGACAGATGCCATAACTCTGAACGTCCCTCCACCCCTTCCTCCTTCTTTGTCCCAGCTTTATATACTGAGCATGATGTCATATGGTATGGAATATGTCTTTGGCCAGCCTGGGTCAGCTGTCCTGGCTGTGTCCCCTCCCAGCTTCCCGTGCACCCCCAGCCTTCTCGCTGGCAGGCCAGCATGAGAAGCTGGACTGTCCTTGACTACTTAGCAACAACTCAAAACATCAGCATGTTATCAACATTTTCTCATCCCAAATCCAAAACATAGACTCACACTAGCTTCTGTGAAGAAAATTAACTCTACCCTGGCTGAAACCAGGACAGATGTGTTTAAGGTGCTTCACAGGTAATATATAATTTCAGGAGCATCATCCACCGGCACAAAGCATCCTGAAGGCTAGCGATAGGGAGCATACATAAAGACCCTTTCGTTTTTCTTTCTCCTTCCTTCCACGCTACTTTCTTTTTCTCCTTCCTCCAATAAGGGCTGTTTGGTGTTGTCCAAGTAGGTTTCAAAGTAGATTTTTGAAAGGAAATGGATATCTCCTAAAATGCAATAGGTTGGCTAATCAACAGGCTTTCTTGCCTTGGTGACTATGATGCTACATGTATCTTATTGTAGGAATAAACATTAAAATTATTTCACAGAACGTTAGTTGCTTCTGTATCCCTTTAAGAAGATGAACTGTGTTTCAAGTGACTGAAAATTCTTGCTAAGATTGCTAGGAAGTTAGCGCTATGCATTTAGAAAACAAAGCAAGTAGCCTCTAAAACGACTTTATTTAATTTATTTTTAAATGGGAAAAGAACTCGGCAGACAGTCTGAATTTGATGTAAGAAGTGATGTTTCCTGGGAACTTGTCATAGAATAAAAGACTGGTAAATGCAACCTTGCAATGATTTCTAGTGAAACAGGATTTACTTACCCTGCAGTTTGCAGAAATTAATGGAAAAGACCAGGACAAGAAGTCTGTCACCTACATAGGTAGATTCAAGGGACACTGGATCAGTGGTAAGTTGCTTATTGGAGAGTTTATCTGTAGCTTGCTTGTTGAGTCTCCTGAATGAAAGATACCAGACAAATGGAGGTTTAAAGTATTCATGCTAAATACCTAATCTTTTTCAAATGCCTAAAGGGAGGCCTGAATGGCTAGTAGAGCTCATGACACTTAAGTAATCTTTTTGCAACAGCTGTAACAAGCTTTTTTTTCTTTTGATGGTAGTTGAAATGCTGACATTAATATTGACTGTTCCCTGTAAAGGTCATAAGAGGGACGTGTGAATTTAAAGGAAAGAGTGTCTGTGATGGAGGAGGAAGCTGTTGAGTGTCTGGCTAGCTACATACATGTTTCTGGCATTGTGTTTCTAAATGCAGCTGTAATAAGTGTAAATTAAACCAGTAGTTTAAAGTTGTCATTTCTCTTGCTTGAGGCAAGCAGTGCACCCTTATAATTTGCGCAAATACATTGAAGATTTGTACTCTGGGAATTAGGGTGGTAAATCACTGAAGTATTTTGTGGATGTCTTTGGGAAAATCATTTATTAAAATATGCCGCATTTCTCGCTTTTAAATATTATGCTTGAAAAAAAAGGATCCCTAAAAGAAATCATAGGGAAGAAGTAGATTTGCTTTGGGTGCTGGTATAATCACTTTGACATAATTTTTTGTCACATGTGTTGATCTGTCACATGAATTTCTCCTGAAGTCATAACATGTTGTTCTGTGTTCTTTTTAACATCACTTACAGAAGTTTTATAAAGCAAACTCTTCTCTAAATTATGTTGTTTATAGCTGCCTTGTCTTGTATGGTGTGTATGCAAACACAAAGGAATACCCTTAGAAGTAGCAGAAATGTTCTTTCAGTGATGCATATATTTCTGTTTGCTACTTGCTCAGCTTGGGTTCAGCTGTGTAAGTGTTGTAGCGCAAAAAGTTGTGGACGCTTAGCAACGTGCTCTCCTCACTGACATTGGTTTGACTCAACTACGTACAGAGTTGTTACGTCTTATGGTACAACTTCATGTCATCATTGTGATTTGATATTTCAAATAAAATGTCATGGTAGCCAAGGCAAACTTGACAGCATAATCAATGTAACGTCCAGTAGACTGCTCCACCTGGAATAATATGCTGGCGTTTGAAGTATTCAAGTGGGCAGTAACTTGCATACAGAACAGAAATAATAATTGAGACGTACTGCCTGAAGCTAATAGGTGACCACCCGAGGGCGTAGGGAGTCTTTAACACTGCAGTTGTTTGGCTACAATGCACTGGCCTTCAAGTCGAGCTAAGACTTTGGTAGTGGTTTCTGTAGCACTTCAGTAGCTCCAGAGGGAGTCATAACAGAGCAAGTTGGCCACATGCTATGTGACTGCATCAGTAGCTTGTGTACGTGCTGGAGGTCTGGCTCTTAAAGCTGATGGCAAATAAGAAAATTCCTGGTTTAACCTCTTTTGCAGTATGTGCCGAGATAAAACTTTTCTTCTGTTATCCTGAAAGTAGGTCTTACATTCTGCATAAAGTTAAACATGAAAAGCTCCTCTTTGTGTAGTCACAGAAAAATGAGTTGTCACTGATTCAGTAACACCTTTCGTATCTCCCCTTCCCATGTTTAAATGGAACGGTCAGTTCTCAATATAGATTTATCTTTTGCAGGAAGAATCGCATTCACTTTCAGCAGTTCAGTCACCCTAACCATGATGACTATCATGAAACGGAGATAGTAACTCAGGACTGAGAGAAGGGGTTAAGGGAATCTTAGCAGTTAATTAGTAGATAAAGTTTGAAATCTTGTTAGCTATTGCGTAAAGTAACTGAAACAAGAGATCTGTAGTTCCTTACAAAGACAGTTCCTGATAAACTGACAGGAGTGAGAAGACTTGTGGCTCCTCACAAGGACAGTCCCTGATAAGAACCAGGAGAGTGCCTCAAGAACCGGCTGAAACTGACCTTGTGGTTTGGACGAAAACCAAAGAGCAATTGGGTCTGCGTAAGAACAAGGGGTTACTAGTGGTGACGAAGAGGAGCCACCGGCCTTCATCCTCACGACCCTCAGCGACCACCACCAGGAGGCACTGCGCAAGCGCAGATGGGAGGAGTTCATGGAAATAACAACTTGGAACTCATGTCTATACGAAGTGGGGACAGATCATGCATATGTATAGGCATATTGCGAAACTTTATGTATATGCAACACTTTGCTGTATATATTTGAAGTAAGTGCCGCGTTGGGGTGCGCATGGTTTTTGGTGGGACTACCCCCCCGTGCTGCCCAGCGCTGAATAAACATACCTCCTTTACAATCTTGCAGATTGTGGAGTCTGTTTTCCGCACATCAAGACAACAATGATGATCGGCCTGAATGTCCGTATGGAACGGCGTGTTAGAGGTAAGAAGCACTGTACAAAATGGCTTTTCTTCTTTTACAGGTTAAGAATGTTCTCCCGCGGAATTGCAAAATGACATTAGGATAATGAGTAATTCTAGATGTTAAATCTTGACTGCAGCCTTCTGAAATTTACTGTGGGCAGACTGCTACTGTAACCAAGGTGGTAGGGAATTTAAATAAAACAGGGTTAGAAAATAGGTTTGTGAATTTGTAGCAAGTTGTAACTATAAGAACATTATGCACCAGCAGTGCTGCTCGAGAACCCACCTAACCTTTCCCATCTTGATTTAATTATCAAGGAGTTAAGTGTAACATTGTGATCATGGTATTATGTTTTGTTCTATTAACAAGTAGCTAGAAAGAAGGAACACCTTGGTCAGTTCTGCGGTCCGGTGGATAAGTAATTATTCATTCTATAGTCTTGTCTTAAAACAAAGGACTGTGGGGTGAATGATTGCATATTGGACCGACAGCCCGTGAAGGCCTATTTAGTGTTGCCAAGCTTAAGTGAACTTTGTAGGAAAGGTAATTCCGGCAGGGGGAGATCGCGACCACCGACTCAGAGACCACCCACTGAAGAAACCCTCCGACTCAAAAGATTAAGGAAGTAAAATCTCAAGAAATTATCGTGAGCATGCGTGGTCATTTACATGGTAGGCGAGGAATACTTAACCAATCATTGTATGGACACTTGATGAATATGTATTAATCTTGCCGATAAATGTTTGATTTTTGAACTGATCGAGCGAACACGATTTAGGAGGAGCTATCCCCCGTGTTCCCGGCACCGTGAATAAAGAATGCCTGCCTTTTAACAGTACATTAGTGTTACGAGGTTTATTCCCGATTTCGGTGACAGTTTTGGCGACCCAGATGGGACACTGCTTGTGAATCTCGACGGATCCGTGGGATCACAGGACCTCCAGCCGGCACCGAGGGATTCTCGGGGAGAACCTCTGATCCCCGGACCGAAGAATTCTGAGCAAGTCCCCTGGAAAGGTAATGAGGCATTCTTTAAAGGATTGAAGTGACGTGGGTTCGAGTCCCACTAGCTTGCTCGTAAGGCACGGCGAATGCTATGCAGAGTAGGGCTGAAAGGTACCTCTGGAAAGGGTGAGGGTACGAGACCCTCACAAGGAATGCCTGCCTATAAGTCGCGGTGAAAGCCTTGCAGGGTTGGGCTAGGGGCCCAGGTAAGGAGGTTGGGGGATTTCTAGCAGGGGGCTAGAAGATCCGGAGGGACCCTCGAGGAGAGTAGGGGTCCCTCCGACTAGTGCCTGTGATAGTGCACAATCACACCCACTAGTCTTGGGAAGATGGGAACATTTCCGAGTAAAAGATCTATCCCACAAAAAAAAACTTTGGGATGTATTTTGAGGCATTGGAAAGATCTGGGAGGTGATCCTCTGACTCGGCAGCAATTAATTGAATATTGCAATCATTGGTGGCCAATGTATAGGTTGGACAGTGGGGAGAAATGGCCAGATAAATGGGACATGGCAATATAACACCATTTTGCAATTAATGTTGTTTTGTAAAAAGGAGGGTAAATGGGAAGAAATGGCTTATGTTGATTTGTTCTTTACACTACAAAATCATCCAGAATGGCAGAGACAGTGTGGAATACATCTGTATGATCCCATGGTAAAGATTGTGAAAAAGGGAAAATGTGATGAGAACTCGAAAAGGGGTTGTTCTACTTATAATACTAAAGAAAAATGTTGGAAAAATGGAACTGAGGAGGAAGATATTGAATTAATGGTTGCTCCTCACCGAAGGTGGGAAAGGGGAAGAGAGGTCCAAAAATTTGGAGGATGATAGTCCTCCTACTTCTCCCAAGGAAGGGGAAGCAGTGGGATTTAGCCCAATTTCAGGGAGAAGGAGGGGGGAAGTAAGACTAACTTCCCTCCAAGCCCCTCTCCGAGAAGCAGCCGGGAATGATGGTCCAGTGGTGGTGAAAGTTCCTTTTTCAGTTACTGATTTAACATCATGGAAAGAGACTGCAGGTACCTATCGGGAGGATCCCGAAAGGGTGGCTAAGGTAAAATGCTTGAAATTGCTTGGGCTGTATATAACAATAGAGAAAAAGAAAAAGAGGTGAGGCAAGCCTGAAGGGATGGAAAGCTACTAGCAGTTTTGGCAGGGAATAACAGGATAGGCAGAGGGAGAGGACGAGGAATGAATATCGGAGAGAGAAGGAAAATAAGCCCCAATTAGCAGAAGATCAATGTGCTGTTTGCAAGGAGCATGGGCACTGGAAAAGAGAATGTCCCAAGGCAGAACAATTAGATCCGGCTCTCCGGGCAATTAAATTCATGACTCTGGATGAAGAACTATGAAGGGGACCGGGGGAATCAACCCTAGCTGAACGTCTGGTTACATTGAAGCTAGGGAATGAAGAAATAGAGTTTCTGGAGCTACTTACTCAGTATTGAATACATGTAAAGGGAGATTTAGTCACAAGATCAGTAGATGTTGTTGGTGCGACAGGGCAGAAGGAAAATTGGCCATTTTTAGAGCCATTAAAGTTTAAATTGGGAAAACAATGGGTAACTCACCAGTTTCTGTATATGCCTGAATGTCCACTGCCTGTGTTGGGACGAGATCTATTGAGTAAATTAGATGCACAAATAACTTTCAAAGACGGAGAGATTAAATTGATAATACCAGAATCAAAAGCCATAGAGGCAAGAGTGTTTATGTTACAGGATTCCTACAGGGAAGAACAGATTCCAGAAGAAGTGGAAAATGCAGTTATTCCTTTGGTCTGGGCAAGTGGAATTCTGGGACGATCTAAATTGGCAGAGCTGGTAAAGGTGGTTTTAAAACCTGGAGCCAAACCGGTAAGACAAAAACAATATCCTATTAAGTGGGAGGCTCGAAAAGGATTAGAGGGGTTGATTACAAAATTTTTAGAATATGGACTATTGGTAGAGTGTGAATCAGAATATAACACTCCCATATTACCAGTAAGGAAATCCGGAGGCAAGGAATACCGATTGGTTCAGGATTTAAGAGTTATAAATTAGATAGTCCAAGATATACACCCAGTAGTGGCTAATCCATATATTTTACTGACTTCTTTGAAAGAGGAACATAAATGGTTTACTGTACTAGATTTAAAGGATGCCGCCTTCTGCATACCTCTAGATATAGGCAGCCAAAACATATTTGCTTTTGAGTGGGAAAGTCCGGCCACAGGACGAAAGACCCGATTGACATGGACTGTACTTCCACAAGGATTCAAAAACAGCCCTACGATATTTGGGAATCAATTGGCCAAGGAATTAGAGATATGGAAGAGACAGGACCAAAAGGGAAGTGTTCTGCTACCAGTTTACTAAATTTCCGAGGCCAAGGAGGATATAGAGTCTCCAGAAATAAGGCCCGAATAGGAAAAGAAGCAGTAATTAATTTGGCATTTGAAATATCCCAAGGACAGAGACAATTGGGAAATGAAAGAAAAGAAGCTCTCTGTCAAATTCCTGAACCAAGTAGCCCGAAAGAATTGAGAACTTTTCTGGGAATGATTGGGTAGTGTCGACTTTGGATTTTGAATTATGGACTTTATGTAAAACCATTATACAAAGCTTTAAAGGAATCCAAGGATCAGTATCTGACTTGGACACCTCAGTGTCAGAAATCATTCAAAGAACTGAAAAAGGCATTAATGATGGCACCTGCTCTGGGATTACATGATGTGACCAAACCTTTTGAGTTCTTTGCACATGAAAGGCAACATCTGGCTCTTGGAGTGCTGACACAACGGCTAGTATCCTGGAAACGACCAGTGGGGTACTTGTCTAAACAACTTGACAAGGTGAGTAAAGGATGGCCAGGATGTTTACGTGCTGTAGTGGCAACAGTATTGCTGATTCAAGAAGCTCGAAAATTGACCATGGGTCAAGAGATGGTGGTGCACGTGCCACATATGGTAATAGCTGTTCTAGAGCAAAAGGGGGGTCACTGGCTATCCCCCAGCAGAATGCTGAAGTATCAGGTTGTCCTATTGGAACAAGATGATGTGGAATTGAAAACCGCACCGATTGTTAATCCAGCAATATTTTTGTCAACAGAGAATCCAACAGGAAATTTAGAACATGATTGTTTGTTAACTATTGAACAAGTTTATTCCAGTAGACCAGACCTGAGAGATGAACCTCTGGAAAACCCTGATCTGCAGTTATACACAGATGGAAGCAGTTTTGTACGAGAAGGAAAAGGAATGGCTGGATATGCTGTCGTCACCACCTCTGAGGTATTGGAATCAAGGACACTACCTGTAAGTACCTCAGCACAGAAAGCAGAATTGGTGGCATTAAGGCGGGCTCTGCAAATAGCAGAAGGAAAAAGGGTAAATATTTGGACTGATTCTAAATATGCATTTGGTGTGATCCATGCTCATGGAGCCCTCTGGAAAGAAAGGGGATTGCTGTCAGCCCAAGGAACATCAATAAAGTATAAAGAAGAAATTCTGCAACTCCTGGAAGATGTGCAGAGACCGAAAGAAGTGGCAGTAATGCATTGTAAAGCTCATCAATTTGGTCAGACGGCTGTAAATATAGGTAATCGATTGGCAGACAAAGCTGCAAAAGAGGCAGCAGAACGAAGTATCCTTGCACTAGTACGAGTAAAACAAACAAAATGATTAGATTTGAAACCGAAGTACAAAAAATTGGATGAGCAATTAGCAAAACAATTAGAAGCATCACAAAATGCAGAGGGATGGTGGGTGACATCAGAAAAACAGGTGATAGTAACCCCACAAATTATGACAGAACTCGCAAAGGAAAAACTCGCAAAAAAAAAGGAATAATAGCTAAATGTCCAATCTGCCTTAAAAATAACCCCATGAACCAAAAGAGGCCACCTCTAGGAATGATAAAACAAGGACATTCTTCAGGAGATTATTGGCAAATTGATTTCTCTGAGTTACCCAGTCAGAATGGATACAGGTATTTATTAGTACTAATTGATACATTTTCTGGATGGCCGGAGGCCTTCCCTTGCCGCACCAACAAAGCTAGAGAGGTAGTTAAAGTGTTGTTGAAGGAAATAATACCGAGATTTGGAGTGCCATTGGGAATGTCTTCTGATAGGGGACCACACTTTGTGGCAGATGTAGTTCAACAGATCAGTAAAATTTTGGGTATAAAATGGGACTTATATATACCCCTTGGAGGCCACAATCGAGTAGAAAAATTGAGAGATTGAATCAAATGTTGAAAAGACAAATAAGTAAAATTTGTCAGGAAACGTCTTTGAAGCGGTTACAGGCTTTACCACTAGCTCTCTTGAGAATCAGGATCCAATCAAAATCAAGAGACGGTATAAGTCCGTATGAAGTCCTGTATGGTAAACCGTACCAGACTCCTTTAATCCCAGGGGATATGAAGGTAGCTGGGGAAACTGATTTGAAAGTGTATCGAATTTCTTTAGGAAAAGTTCTTGGAGCACTTCGGAGATATATTGTGCTGACTAGGTCACTTGCCTTGGATACGCCTGTACATCAGTATCAGCCAGGTGATCTTTCAACTTGGAACTCTGAACCACTGCAGGAAAAGTGGAGGGGACCATTCTAGGTACTGTTAACAACTTATGCTGCAATCAAGGTTGGAGGAGTGGAATTGGGGATACACTACACCCGAGTGAAGAAAGCCCCGTCATGGAAGGTCATCAATAGGGATTCAGAGACTGTAAAGTTGACTTTAAAACATGTTTCAGAAATTATCGTTGGAAAATATGGAAAAATGGGTTTTGATTGGAAACGGATGATGTTGGGAGCATTGTTTGGGATGATAATAGAGCAATTGGAAGGGAGAGTGAAGCAGAGCAGCTAATATACATTCCAAGGAGAACTCCAGAAGAAAATTTAATGGTAGGATTGATAAAAGAATTTGCAAATTTACAAAATGTAACCTAAATAACCGCATGTCTTCCAATTCCAAGAGCAGTAGGTGAATCAATTCCATGGGGAATCTTAACAACAAATTTGAGCGCAGTAAGCACAAGGGATGAGCAATTATGCAAAGAAATAAGTAGAGGCCCCCCTGTACATGATCCCGAGGAAGCTGGACATGTAGTTCGTAATTGTGAAAATCAAACTAAGCGAGAGGCAGAGGTTGCATGGGATTCAGTGTGGTCTATGGCTATTTTATCTCAATTTCAACATATGGCTAATACTTCATGGTGTTTTGCCTGGGACGGAACAGTCTTTACAGTTTTCCCATCAGTTAATGACAGGGGAACCACATCCAGGGAAAAGGAAGACGTAGTACCCTGGTGGAATTGTAAAAAGATATGTAATTGCAGTGCAGTTGATAGAGCAGTCCAAGAAGTCTCTCCCTTAGCAGCTGCATTGAAATATGGGTGTTGGTGCAGAGGACTCAAGAACGATTTAAATTTGACTAGTGTATATAAAATTAGAAGGGGATCAATATTTAGTTGTAGAAGGTGTACAGTTCAGAGCCCAGGACATTTAGTTTGGGCAATGAGTGATTTACCGATGGACGGGAAAGTAAAACAAATTACTTTAGGAATGCCGACATTATGTCCAATCTGAAAGAAAGCTCCCTTTAGGGGAGATTCTGAAAATTTAAGTTAATATGGATAAAAAGATCACAACTTGATGATGACGTTTGGAATGAACCCTCGACAGGAGTGAAACTTGGATGAGCCTTAGAATCCTTATTGACTCCCTTGGCAACTTACAGGAATAGGGATTGGTTATATAAGTTGACAGGTCAAGTGAAAAGATTAGCCAAAATAACAAGGAAAGGATTTAAACAACTAAATTTACAGTTACAAGCCACTTCGAAGATGACCCTACAAAATTGGATGGCTCTAGATATGCTCTTACTAAAAGAACATCGAGTTTGTGGATACCTGAGGGATAGGATAGATCATTGTTGCATACATATCCCAAATGTTGCCCAGGATGTTGAATATGATTTGGACTTATTGAGAAAAATAGAAAAGGATACTCAGGAAATGCAACAAGACATGCAAGAAAATTGGTTTGAGAAAATTTTCAGTGGATTGGGATGGAACTCGAGTTCTTGGGTGAAGTCCTTAATTGGTACTGTGTTATTATTATTAATAATATCTTTGGGAATATTATTCATTTATCATTGTTTGAAAAAGGAATTTACAAAAAGAGCTACCATTGATCGCAGACTTACACTTGCATTGACTACAAAACGCCAAAATTTAAATGGACTAACTAGTAATGCTCCTACCATCATACAATAAAGTGATTGAATGTTAATAAGGAAATTAATTTGTAATGGAAGTATTGAAAAGAAATTATTTCAAAACTTCCAAAGGGGGGAAATGTAACAAAGGTGGTAGGGAATTTAAATAAAACAGGGTTAGAAAATAGGTTTGTGAATTTGTAGCAAGTTGTAACTGTAAGAACATTATGCACCAGCAATGCTGCTCGAGAACCACCTTCCCATCTTGATTTAATTATCAAGGAGTTAAGTGTAACATTGTGATCATGGTATTATGTTTTGTTCTATTAACAAGTAGCTAGAAAGAAGGAACACCTTGGTCAGTTCTGCGGTCCGGTGGATAAGTAATTATTCATTCTGTAGTCCTGTCTTAAAACAAAGGACTGTGGGGTGAATGATTGCATATTGGACCGACAGCCCGTGAAGGCCTATTTAGTGTTGCCAAGCTTAAGTGAACTTTGTAGGAAAGGTAATTCCGGCAGGGGGAGATCGCGACCACCGACTCAGAGACCACCCACTGAAGAAACCCTCCGACTCAAAAGATTAAGGAAGTAAAATCTCAAGAAATTATCGTGAGCATGTGTGGTCATTTACATGGTAGGCGAGGAATACTTAACCAATCATTGTATGGACACTTGATGAATATGTATTAATCTTGCTGATAAATGTTTGTTTTTTGAACTGATCAAGCGAACACGGTTTAGGAGGAGCTATCCCCCGTGTTCCCGGTGCCATGAATAAAGAATGTCTGCCTTTTAACACTACATGGCTGTTACGAGGTTTATTCCCAATTTCGGTGACACTACCACTAAAGCACTAAAGTCTGTGCAAAATATTTGTTAGTGGTTTCAGCTGGCAAACATGGAAACTTGACTTTTGGAACCTATTCAATGACCTAGAAATCAACGCCTTTTCACTTGTCAACATGCAGTAAACTGTTCTTCTTTTATATATGTGTATATGTATAGGTATAGGTATAGGTATAGGTATATGTATACACACAGAATCACTAGGTTGGAAAGGACCTTCAAGATCATCAAGTCCAACCTTAATCCAGCACCACCATGTCCCCTAAACCATGTCCTGAAGTGCCACATCCACACCCACACGTTTTTTGGAGATGGCAACTCCACCACCTCCCTGGGCAGCCTGTTCCAATGCCTGACCACCCTCTCAGTGAAGAAATTTTTCCTAATATCCCATCTAAACCTCCCTGGGCACAACTTGAGGCCATTTCCTCTTGTCCTATCACTAGTTACTTGGGAGAAGAGACCAACACCCTCGTCGCCACAACCCCCTTTCAGGTAGTTGTAGAGAGCGATAAGGTCTCCTCTCAACCTCCTCTTCTCCAGACTAAACAACCCCAGTTCCCTCAGCCGCTCCTCATCAGACTTGTGCTCCAGACCCCTCACCAGCTTTGTTGCCCTTCTCTGGACATGCTCCAGCACCTCAATGTCCTTCTTGTAGTGAGGGGCCCAAAACTGAACGCAGGATTCAAGGTGCGGCCTCACCAGTGCCGAGTACAGGGGCACGATCACTTCCCTACTCCTGCTGGCCACACTAGTGCTGATACAGGCCAGGACGCTGTTGGCCTTCTTGGCCACCTGGGCACACTGCCGGCTCATGTTCAGCCGGCTGTCAACCAGCACCCCCAGGTCCCTTTCCGCCGGGCTGCTCTCCAGCCACTCCTCCCCAAGCCTGGAGCGTTGCATGGGGTTGTTGTGGCCGAAGTGCAGGACCCAGCACTTGGCCTTATTAAACCTCATACAGTTGGCCTCTGCCCATCGATCCAGCCTGTCCAGATCCCTCTGCAGAGCCCTCCTACCCTCCAGCAGATCAACACTCCCACCCAACTTGGTGTCATCTGCAAACTTACTGAGGGAGCACTCAATTCCCTCATCCAGATCATCTATAAAGATATTGAACAAGACCGGCCCCAGAACCGAGCCCTGGGGAACACCGCTTGTGACTGGCCGCCAGCCGGATTTAACGCCGTTCACCACAACTCTCTGGGCTCGGCTATCCAGCCAGTTCCTCACCCAGCGAAGAGTAAACCTGTCTAAGTCACGAGCCGCCAGTTTCTCCAGGAGAATGCTGTGGGAGACGCTGTCAAAGGCTTTACTAAAGTCCAGGTAGACAACGTTCACAGCCTTTCCCTCATCCACTAGGCGGGTCACCTGGTCATAGAAGGAGATCAGGTTGGTCAAGCAGGACCTGCCTTTCATGTTTCCATGGTGGCTGGGCCTGATCGCTTGGTTGTCCTGCAGATGCCCTGTGAGCACTCTCAAGACCAACCGCTCCATAATCTTCCCCGGTACAGAGGTCAGGCTGACAGGCCTGTAGTTCCCAGGATCCTCCTTCTGGCCTTTCTTGTAGATGGGCGTCACATTGGCAAGCCTCCAGTCTTCTGGGACCTCCCCTGTTAACCAGGACTGCTGATAAATGATGGAGAGTGGCTTGGCAAGCTCCTCCGCCAGCTCTCTCAGTACTCTCGGGTGGATCCCATCAGGCCCCATAGACTTGTGGGTGTCCAGGTGGTTTAGCATGTCCTTGACTGCTTCCTCCTGGATTATGAGGAGTACATTGTGCTCTCCATCCCCATCTTCTAGCTCAGGGGGCAGAATACCCTGTGGATACCTGGACTGGCTATTAAAGACTGAGGCAAAGAAGGCATTAAGTACCTCAGCCTTGTCCTCGTCCTTGGAGACAATGTTCCCCACCATATCCAGTAGGGGATGGAGATTCTCCTTGCCTCTCTTTTTGTTGTTAATATATTTGTAAAAACATTTTTTATCATCCTTTACGACTGTAGCCAGACTGAGCTCTAGCTGGGCTTTTGCCTTTCTAATTTTGTCCCTGCTTGACCTAGTGAGATCCTTGTACTCTTCGTGAGTTGCCTGCCCCTTCTTCCAGAGGTGATAAACTCTCCTCTTTTCCCTGAGTCCCAGCAAAATCTCCCTGTTCAGCCAGGCCGGTCGCCTTCCCCGCCAGCTCTTCTTACGGCACATGGAGACGGCCTGCTCCTGTGCCTTTAAGATTTCCTTCCTGAAGACTGTCCAGCCTTCCTGGACCCCTTTGTCCTTCAGGACTGTCTCCCAAGGGACTCTCTCAACCAGTGACCTGAACAGGCCAAAGTCTGCCCTCCGGAAGTCCATGGTAGCAGTTTTGCTGACCCCTCTCCTTACTTCACTCACAACTGAGAATTCTATCATGTCGTGGTCGCTAAGCCCAAGACGGCCTCTGACCACCACATCTCCCACCAGTCCTTCTCTGTTTGTAAACAGCAGGTCCAGCAAGGCACCTCCCCTGGTGGGCTCACTCACGAGCTGCGTCAGGAAGTTATCCTCCACACACTCCAGGAACCTCCCAGATTGTTTCCTCTCTGCCGTGTTATACTTCCAGCAGATGTCCGGTAGGTTGAAGTCCCCCACAAGAACAAGGGCCAGCGAATGCGAGACTTCTGCCAGTCGCTTATAGAATGTCTCATCTGTTTCTTCATCCTGGATGGGTGGTCTGTAACAGACTCCCAGCAGGATATCTGCCTCATTGGCCTTCCCCCTCATCCTTACCCACAAGCACTCTACTTGGTCTTCACAATCTTTTATTTCTATGCAATCAAAACACTCCCTAACATACAGAGCCACCCCACCGCCTCTCCTTCCCTGCCTATCCCTTCGGAAGGGCTTATAGCCATCCATTGCAGCACTCCCGTCATGAGAAGCATCCCACCATGTTTCTGTGATGGCAACTACGTCATAGCTGTCCCACTGCACAATGGCTTCCAGCTCCTCCTGTTTGGTGCCCATGCTGCGTGCATTGGGGTAGATGCACCTGAGCTGGGCTATCGATTTCAACTCTAGCACATTGAACCTACCCCTAGGTTCAACTCTAGTGAGCCCGGTTTTATCCCCTCCCCCCTCCAAATCTAGTTTAAAGCCCTCTTGGTGAGGCCTGCCAGCTCATGAGCAAGAATCCTTTTGCCCCTTGGCGTCAGTTGCACTCCGTCAGCTGCGAGCAGGCCTGGTGCTGTGTAAACCGCCCCGTGGTCAAAAAAATCCAAAATTCTGACGACGGCACCAGCCCCTGAGCCACGTACACACATACACAAAATTTATTATTACATGTCGTTCCCGTTATGTAACTCTTAGTTTAAATTTATAGGAAGTATTTGTTGAGATTTTGTACAAAAACTCTATTTTAATCAGTATTTGATTTGTTAAAAAGCATAATTTAAGTTACAGCAATAAAATCCAGTTTATGGCTGACTGGTACAGCTTCTTTCTAAAAACTGTTGTTTTTCTTCAAAAAATTGTTTTATTCCATTTTGTTTCTCAATGTCTGGGTCTTACACTTTTATTTAGCAGAGTTTAATGACTGCTTTGTAACTGACACAACGGACAAAGGATGTACTTTGAGGCAATAGCACTTCTGTGTGGGCATATGGAAACTTAACAGCTGCTGTATTGAAGATTGTGCCTGAGCAGAAACATTTTCTCCCCTCTCTCCAAGAAAGTGTGGTGATCCTGAAGAGCGTGTTCTCTATGGACTGCAACAAAATGAGGGCAGCTTTTAAGAAAAAGCCATGTTATATTTAGCTAATGCATAAAAATTTTCTCTTCTGAGAAACATCTATGAGAGAAATTTCTCATCTCGGGATGAGAAATCCGGGTTTATACTGGTCACAAAATTGCCAGTGTACTTTTCAGGAGTACAGTGGATACTTTATCCAACACTGTCTCTTCTTCCAGATGAGACAACCTCTCTGCTGTATTAGTTGATCATTTCTTAGTTTGTGTTTCATTCTTTGGAGTTAGAGGAAAGGACACACCCATGAAGCAATGATAATTCTTTCAACAAAGCAACAAATGTAATTTGAAGGGTTTTTGTGTTTTGGGTTTTTTTTTAATTGTCTTTATCTGTTGGCTCCTACTTGAAGGGAGCACAATTGAATGATCTAGAGGCTACGCCTTGAGTCAGGATCAAATGGTCTGATGCTGACAATAGTCGTAGAACACTGAAATAGGCAATTCTTTTTGTTTCAGTACAGTGTATTTAATAGGAAGCTGTACTTCCTTTTTCATTCAGATAACTGTCACTTCTAATGCACACGTAATGTACTTTGGCAGTAACTATGGAACTGTAAATCAACTTGAAGTGTGTAAATTTGTCACAAGTTATTTGACATAAAAATAAGATTTTTCTGATGCAGACTGTTACTCTGTTCTTTGAAGAATAAGAAAACATAAATAAGCAACTGATTTTACAAGGCAGCCTTCACAGCAAGGGTATCTTGTAAAATATACAGGAAATTCTGCTGTTGCAGAAATGAATCTCCAGTTTCAAGTGATGTCACATGGTATGTCATTCTTAAATAGTGGGCTTTAATTGTTGCTTATTTTCAGACGCAAAAATTAGGACAACTGAACAGGTTTTCTGCCAAAGTTAGAATTTTTAAAAATTTTCTTCAGAAATATAAATCGAGTTGAAACTATTTTAACATGCAGCCCTGCGAAAAGCCTCTGATATGCTAACATGACAGATTAGCACAATGTAAGTTGGACCAAGTTAGAACAATAGAGCAGCATTGGATAACTGTTTGGGAGGGGATAAATCTGTGTGTTACTGGCCTGGATCACAGCCTGAATGAGGGGAACATTTATTGTTGTATTGATTTTATTGTATTGATCCAAGAGTGTGTTGACTTTAAATTTTCTTTTGATGCTATTTTTTTATGGAAGACATACAAACTTGTAAACTGAGTTTGATGGATTGCAGCAGCATACTGCAGAAGTGAGTAATCTTGCTGAAGAATCCTTCTGTGGCCTCTCCCCGTGATCCTGAGAGACAAGCAGTTCTTTCCAAATTCTTTGATTTTACCAAACTATTTAATTTGTAGCCCTACGTTGCAGAATGTGGAAGCTACGCCTGGATGCCCAAGACCTGGGATGCACTGTGCACGCATTGTACTTTATGCACCAGAAGTTATGTTCTGGTTTCATTTTTAGTGAGAGTAAATAATTGGATCAATTCTTGTTATATGCTGGATAAATGCGTCTCATCCTACAACTTTGGAAACTATCTCATCTCTTGGTTTTGATCAACCATCTTTTTCTTTTTTTATTTGATGCTGAAACAAGAGGTACTCTTATTTAACCTGATTTTTTTTTTTTCTACCCTCCATTCTTTACGCTGAGACACTGCAGTAAAGCACTCGTCACAGAATTTTCTTTTAAAAAGAAACTAAAATTATCCATAAAACACCAAAGAGCTCTGGGGCTTGTTAAGTGTGGAACAAGATGGCGAATCAAGCTTTTACTGTTTTCTTTTTCGCAGGAAGACTCCACAGCACAAGCTAGAATACAGGCACAGTGTACCTCCAGGTAAGCCAAGTTCTTCAGTATAGCTCAAAGTGGGGGGAGGAACCGCCAAACCCAGTAATAGATACCAAAATTTTGGAATAAAATGCTTTCATGTACTGTACGTGAATAACGCTGCATTTGCAGCTTACTCTGTGTTGCCCTGCACCCTCGCTCTTCTCAGGCATGAGGTTTTGCCCTTGTCTGTTGTAAGGAAGGTTGCTTGGCCGCTGCAAACCTGCACTCACTTTTTCAAATGTTTTCCAGCTGCAGGGAGATGGGCTGGGTCAGACACAATTGACACAGTTTGGATGCCTTGTGTCTTGTGAATTGACAGAAATGCTGTGTGGCAAGTGGCTATTTTCATGAGTTTCATAACTTTTGTTGAAAATGAAACATGGAATAGTGTGATATTACCTGACATCTGTATTCTACTTCCTCCATTCAGAGCTGGAGTATTACAATGAAAACAGGGAATATATTTAGGTGTTACTGAAGTATTTATCCACATTTCAAATAGCTGCTGCAGTAAATTATTTCTATAGGTTTTCTTCCATCCCCATCGAAAAAAGTGTACACAGAGCTGTACAGATGTACAGAAATCTTAAGATTTCATGCTTACTTTTTATTCTTATTTTTCTTTTGATAGGAAATCCTTAGGTAACACACAGCTTTAAAGTCTTGTGATGCTTTAAAATAAACATTGCAAGCATGTCTGTCGTCTTTTTTATTTTAAATTTTTTTTTGACCAGTCATTTTCTTACTGAGAGAACAAATTTTTGCATGTATGTTCTCTTGAGGCATAGAGGGAATAGAATTAAAACTGAATCTGAGTTTCTATTCTAACATTTTCTAGTCTTTTATCTTCCAGTAAACAGATTTGTTGAAAAACACAGGGGCGTGCACTGTTTATCTTTTGTCTGCTCTTAAAGAATTCAAAGAGATACTTTGCATTTTTTGTGCCTTCTCTGATGCAAGTCCAATGACTTGGAGATTTTTTTCCACTTGAAATCCCAATGCAATAAATAATACTTCAGAGGAGAACAGTTATGGAAATGTAATGATAAATGTATTTTACTTTAAAGAATCAGGATTATGACATTATTAAGGAGAAACTGCATGTATGGAAACAATGGTGTAAAATATTTAAATGCTTTGAAATACCCCAATTTTCTGCTTTAAAAAAAATCCCCCAAAACAACCAGTATTGATGATATTTGTCTACAGACGGCATGGTTCACAACTGTAAGAACAGTTCATCTGGGTAATCTCTCAGGAATCATTCAGTACAAAAAAGAGGGGGGGTGGGGGTTGGGCAACGGGGTAGTTTTTATACTTGTAAATACAGCGCAACCATTGCAGCATTTATTTTAATAGGTCAGTCTTCTGTTGTAGCAACATCTATGAATAACCCTTATGCTAGGTTACTGTACTCTGTGCTGACTAGTAACTTTCCTTTCTTTAGTAACTGAAAGAGGAACCCGACAACAAACTTCAAAAAATGGTGAGTATATTCTGTTACGAATGGGCACATCAGCATAGGAGGCAACCGATCTCCTTTGGGTTTTGGGGGGTATTTGATAGTGCTGGAGAGGCTTGATAATACTTACCCGAGGAGAAAGCAGTTGTCATTTTGGTAAAACCCTGCTTGCTTTTTTACAAGGAACAGTGCTGAAATTGAATTTGTGCCACGCTTCCTGGATGAGTCTACCTGTACTGCCCTGGAAGCAGACAAGAAAACAAACGTTTTAAGGAGACACGCATGTGGCTCAATTGATTCTTCCTTCCTTACACAGGGGTCATAATAGGACGAAAGGAATCCAGTATTTCATCCACAACTAGTTAAGGTTGCCCTGTAAAGATTGATTGCTCTTGAAACATAGAGAGATTCCTTCTGCATTGCATTGACCTTGAAATAACTTTCAAGTGATATCTGTGCATGTGTTCATGAGCTTTTTTTATACTTACTATGAGGTATCGCTGTTTCAGGTAAGTTGCTGGCTTGGTAGGACACTGAAGTGTAGAAGAAGGTTACTGCCTTTGAGTTGGGGGCAGCTTTCACTGTAAACTACGTATATGTCCTTCTCACTTCAGTTTCTAGTCATCAGTGAGGGTTATGTAGTAGCACAGGCAAGCTGTAGTCTCTCTTGATAATGTAAATTGTAATATTGTGTATACCTCCTCCATTTACCAGTGGCGCACCTAGCTGGCTTTGCTGCCGCCGACAATGTTCACTCCAGGTTTAGATATCCTTTAAGTCTGTTTCCAGGTTTCTTTTGTGTCTCAGCTTCTGCATGTGAAGCTTCCTGTTCTTTCTGAAAGAATTTAAAAGGGAGCTTTAAGGAGCAGTCTGAAAGTCTAACGATACACAGTCTTCATTTTCACTGGCCTGAACACAGCACGAGGATGTGGAGCTGCTGCATCTCAAGTGAAAGTGGAAACTGGCTTGTCTTCCTTGACGGTCAAGGTGTGGCTGGGCATTTCCTAAAACATTTTCCTCAAAACAGAGAGATCTGCTTTCTAGAGAAAAATAAATAAAAGTGCAAATAGGTGTAGTGTTTTGGCCTCCGTTTCTGTCATGGGTGGATGCAAGAGGTTGCTTTTATATTTTCCACTGAGAAATTTCTTTCCCATCCCATTTGCTTCTCAGGTACGTGTGCACTTTTGCAATCACTGAATGCTTGATATTGTTGTATCAGTGCAATAGCATATTCTGAAGCCCCATCTTGATCGCTGCTCCCTTGTAGAAATGTGTGTTACGGCATGCTGAGAATTGTTAGCAGCACTGTAAGAGCAGTGAGCGATTAAGATTTTATAATGAAGGAAGGTGGACTGTGTGCATTATCTAAAGTCTAAATCTAATCTTGAAGGCTTTAAACAGTAGCTGTGCCTTTCATAAGAACACCTTCCTTACCCAAATCCTGTGTGTACAGCTCATGGCAGGTGGTCAGCCAAGTGTGACTATGGAAGGAAAAGTGCTTCTGTTGTAAACGTGTAAAACTTTAACTCGGAAGTGAAATTCAATCTGTGAAATTCAGCTCCTTTTACTAAGTAAGAACCAGGGAAGATTTGATATTCTGTGTGCAGGACAAAGAAGGGAGTTAATCAATTAAAGTGCTGTTCATATTTGCTGATTTTTTTTTTTCCCCCCCGATGTCTTCTTGATGGGCTTGCTTAGCTCTCTTGAGGGCAAAGCTTGTAAAAGGTTGGGCTCAGCAAGTTCACATCTGAGGCAGTTGTACCGAGCCGTGCAAAGTCAGACATGCAGTCAGGGCTCCATCAACCTGTATTTTGTGCTGTTTGGCACAACTGCATTGTTAAGCACAGCAGGATTAATTTCTATGCAAGTGTATTTAAACTCCACCAGCCAAGAAAAAGGTATCATCCACATGACATTTGACATGTTTAATTTTTAACATTTTTTTCGTCTAATTTCTACCAGAGAGATTGTAAATTTCCTGTAAAGAATGTGGTCTATCTTCTGAGAAACAATCCAAGGCTCATTACTGGGGGAATGGTTGTAAGGGAGGAAGCAGGGAAAAAAAAGTGAGAGTTATGCTGTCATTAAATTGTCACTACTGAATGACCTCACTACATTTTTGCTCCTTAGATGAATGACCTGCTGTGGCTGTGGACTGTGCGGGATTCTCCTACACACTTCTTTGTAGGTTTTCTAGCAAGCTAATCAAGCTCACTTCCAAATTGAACTCTTTGAAAGAGGTGGTCAGCAAGCTTTTTCTCCCCACATGAAGCAGATGCCTTCAGAGAAAGTTTCAAGGATTTCTTGATAAATATAGTACTAGGGAACAGGCAGAACTGTGCTTAATGAGCAGCGTTAGGGGCTGTGGGACTGAATTAAACTGTAGCTGAAAGAGGTGGAATAGGAAGACGTGGAAGGAGGTGCATCGTTCACTGCTGAAATCTAAAAGCGTTGATTGAGGGAAAACATAGTATGCGCCTCCTGCATTTGTAGGAAAAAAAAAATAGTTTGATGGAAGTAATCAGTATTTTGCCAGAATTCCTACTTCTGTTGCAAAATACCTCCCAGAGTGCTGTGAAGGTGAAGAAGAGCTTTTATTTGCTGAGCGGGTTTGGGCTTTATTATTCTTGTAAGCTGACAAGAGGGATTTTGTTCTTACTGTATTTAGCATCTTTGTTTTGACCTCTCCCGTCCAAGACATAATTCATTCTGCAGGACCATAGTCTGGGATTCTTATAAGAAATTCTGATGGTAAACATGGACACGATTAAGTTCCTCTGAAGGCTGATAAACAATAAACTAGCAAGCATAATAGTGGATTACAACTCAAATTGGCAGTTGGCATTTTCTGGATTTTCTGCTGGGTGGTGCACAGTGGGTCCTTCCAAGAATACCAATTGCCAGCCGTAGGATTTTTCTCAGTTATATTATTGGCCGCGTCACACATGGCTGGCGTTCTAGGAGGTCATTCAGTGCCTCTGTAGCACAACTCACCTATAAAATTGTGTATCTTTGAGAAATTTGACTAATGCCGTAACATGCTTTTGAAAACCTTGGGTGAGAGTTGCTATAGAGTATAAACTGTTCATCAGACTATAAGATAATTCTGGAATAGTAATGTTCCCACTAGTAGAAAAACATAATTAATAGAGGATGTGATCTGACTAGATAAGATACCGATGTTCTCATTTGTTCGCCACATGCGTAGCTTGAGTGCCTGGGGCTCTGACCCGAGACTGCAAGAGGTAGCTAAGAAATGCTTACGGTTAAGATAAATGTTGATGGTTTGAGCTGGGGTCTGTAGCTGAGGAAAAAAGCCCCCACGTTTATAGTTTCACATGAAAGATGATGATAAGTATTGCTCAACAGATAAATTATCTGTACAAGACCATTGACAGGCTATCTCTAGATGAGCTAAGAACGCAAAAATTGGAGGCTGGGAAGAAGAGGAATGAACATGGTTTTACTCAGAGGTATGACTTAAGGGCAGAGTAACATGACTGGGATATTAACAGACTGTGGCTAGTTAGGAATTGCGGACACGTGAGAAAAACGGGGAGACAATGTAGGCTTGTAGAGCAAGGGTTACGCACATCTGCCAAAATGAGGAAGCAGTGGAAATAAACTTGATGAAGGTTCACAGCTGCTGATAAATAAAAGAAGGCAGTGCTGCCCTGGCAGCAGCTTTGTACAGACACTGACAAGTCAGATGGATAAGGCTTCTTCAAATACCAGAATTATCCTGCCTCTGGGACACTTAAACATGTGCCAACATATTCGAGCAATTAAAAGAATACTGCAAAACAAGCTGTGTAAAAATGTTTAGGAACGTGCTGCAAACAGCATCTGTCTCTTGTAAATAGAGGTTTCTGAGTCTTTGATTTCTGCTGATACAAAGTATTGTGAAGTTACTACGAAGGCAGAAGGCAATTTCATCACAAAATGTAAGTTGTGAACAGGATGGATGGACAGCAGATTAGAAGGCAGCGTGATAGAATAGACCGAACTGGGAAACAGGTAGGCTGCACCCAGCTCGGGAAGGTGGCATTCAGCATTTGTTGTTTCCTTAACCCCTGTTTGGAAAAGAAGCACAGACTATTCCGCGTGGATCCCAGTTGAGAATGTGGGAGGTGAGTGAGGTAGCAGGTTCCCTTCTCTCTCCTGAAGCTCATGAAAGAAGTGAATGGAAGTTAAAAGCAGAGTCAGATTCCAGAGGGTATGAATATAAAATAGCCCTAAGTAAGTATGGATGAAGGCAGAAAGTCTAGGGTCAAAATAGCTGCCTAGCAATAGCTAGAGGCTGAGTGGCAAGAGAGATGTATTGTTTAGACACAGAAGTAGCAGGAAGATGACTAGGGAAATTGTGTGCGCCACTCCTTAAGGAAAGGAGAGTTATCAGAAGACATTATCTGATATTGTCATCTTCTGATATCAGAAGACATTATCAGAAGAGGCCTGATACTTTTTTCCAAGTGCTGGAAGAAAAGCCTGTAAGGAAAACTTTCTAAGTGATCAGACTGGTAAGTGCTGTGGTAGGTGTCAGAGAGAGATGGTACAGCTGTTCATGAGTCTTGAAAATCAAAATAGTAAGCATTGGGTAGAGTGCGTTAGTTGATTCTCTCTCTCCTCTTGAGGAGGGAGACTAACTAGATGGTCTCTGGAAGGTCTCTTTCTTTCTGTGTTGATGATTCATGAATATATGACATTTTTGTCCCTACAGGAAAAAGGGCTGTGGAGAAAGAAGGTGATGATGATGAACCAAATGAATATGACCTTAATGACAGCTTTATAGATGATGAGGAAGAGGAGTGTGAACCTACTGATGAAGACTCTGACTGGGAACCAAGTTCAGAAGACAAGGATAATGAAGATGTTGAAACGCTTTTGCAGGAAGCACATAGATTTGTTAAGACCAAGAAGTAGCTGCGCAGAACAACATTACAAATGTCTGATCTGACTTAAAACATGGATGTGCAAGGAGAGGAATTGTGAGGAATGAGTGATTCGTGTAAAGAAAATCTAGTGAATATATGCTTGAAGCAAATGTCATTTATATTGAAATAAAGGAATGTATGTAGGGCATGACCATAAACAAGGGAGTGGTGTTAAATAGAAGAAACCATAATCTTTATGTAACTTCCTGATGTATATAGCTTATGTAGCTTCTTGATATGTGTAGCTTATGTAACTTCCTGATATGTGTATGTTAGCTCCTGATATACTAGTGCAAACCCGTGTTGTAGATAACCGCAGAAATGTCAAGAAGGTGTATACCCAAATAAGGTAGCATTATATAAGTAGAATAACAGAGCGCATGCGCAAGCACAAAGGTCATGTAGAGTGCACTACTGACGAAGAGGAGCATCTTCCTCCCAACGACCACCGGACGACCACCTAGAAAAGGATGAAGCATGCGCAGACCGGGGAAGTGGTGACACACTTAGAGGAGGAGTCATCTTCCGAGAAAAAGGCGGAGAAAGGCGAGAAAGGAAGCCTAGAAAAGTATAAAGGAGGGGATTGTAAGAAGTGAAGGTGTGCGTCTTGGTGGAGCGGAGACTCCCGGCCCACCCAGCGCTGTTTGCTTGCCTCTATTCGTTTAATAAATTGTAAACTTAAATTGGAATCCTGTTTGGGACTAAATCATGTATCACAGAGAGATGTTTCCGTCTGGGGGAGACTCACCCCACAACCATCATCAGCCTCAGGGCTTGTGTTCCTTGATGGAGGAGTAACTGCTTGGGATAACTTTGCTTGTGTGGTGCTTCTCATTCTGCTCCCAGGTTTTCTCATTCATGCTTTCTCTTTGGTTAATTTGTTTTTACAGTATTTTGTGAAGGTTCTCCATTCATAGCTCTGAGTACCTCTTTTTTAGTTTAGTTTAGTATTGTTTTGTAAATGGCAGGTAAGTGACATAATCCTTTCTTTGAAAACCCATAATAGCTCTGGACTTTACCTTGGGAGCAGAGAAAATGGGGACCCTTTAGAGGAGAGAAGAGAATTTAATATGAGAAACACTTCAGCAGTATGCATCTTGTGAGAATGAAAGTACTTGCTTTAGCTTTTTTTTGGTTGCTTCTGCATTGTTTAGCAGTAACTACTTTAAAGGGTGATTACTTCAGCAAAAGAAGAAGAGAGCACTTCCGATTTCTGTGTCTGACTAAAAGAACTAGCCGGAACATACAGAAAACTGAGGTGCAGAGCCATTTTTTTGTCATTATTGTGTACCACGCCTGACTTTTCCTGAGTTTTCCTGTGCACAGTGTGGTGGTTTGTGCATAGCGTTGTCCAGTCTTCTTTTTGAACTGAGCAAGTTCCTCTTTCACAGCTTTTTTAGTAATTTTTCACTTGACATGCAACTTCTTGCTCTTCACGTGTCAGCTAAGGCTTCCAAAAAGACAGGAAGATGGCTCAGCGAGGAGGTGGGGCGTTCCTGCGTTCATTTCTGGCATCTGGTGTGTGATGCTGGGTCCACACCCCTGTCAGTTGCCAGATGCGAGGCAAAAGGTTTATCCTCATAAAAATTACTTGTCTAACTTCAGAAACCATCCACATAGACTTCAAATTTCTTTTCATAATCTGTTTGTGCACTAGTAGAGAAACTGAGTTTTTTTCAGGGCTGTGGCTGTGCAAGAGATTTTAGGAGATTGTGATCTGTCCCTCAACTCTCAGTTGGGGCAATGAAGAGTTTGAGAAAGTCATGGATGTTTTTTACATTCTCCAAAGTAGTTTGTTCTTATGCAGCTTCTAGCCAGAGGTTCAATATTTGCAGTCAGCCTTTGTACAGTGCCTATAACCTTTTTTTTTTCTTGCATGATCTTTGTGCACAGGAGTTCACAGAATCACAGAATCACTAAGGTTGGAAAAGACCTTTAAGATCATCAAGTCCAACCATCAACCCACCACCACCACACCACCATGCCCACTAAACCATATCCTGAAGTGCCACGCCTACACGTTGTCTCTTACATTGAAATGGTCATCTCTGTAGGTAAATGCTGCACGTCTTTGTATAGATGCTGGACAGACTAGAAGCTGGAATGCCAATGTAGGAGGGCAGCTTGATGCTAGGATCATGCTGTAGCTCTCACAACCAGGGAGACTGGGGGGAAAAGAGACAAACGGAGGGAGCAAGGAAGGGCTCAGAGGATTAATGCAACATCTTGTGCTGCATTAATCCATTCAGCAAGAGACCGTCCCCACTGCTCCCAGGGTGTTAATGTGCCACTCCTCTAGTGTCAGAAGAGGTGACATGCGAGAGACACAGCTTGTCATTCCTTGATCCTGACTTTATAACTCCCTTGAACCACTTACCTTGAAAACCAGGGATAGAGCCTTTCTCTTAAGAACGTATGTTAGAGGTACAAGTGCACAGGGGCAGCAATGTGAACAGTGGGCAGTGAGAATAGGCAATGTCTCCCTCCAGGGAGAGGGAGCTTGCTAGTCCCATCTTCTGATGGTGGGATGTCGCGGGCTTTAGCATCTTGCAGAATGATATTCTTGAGAGGATGAGAAACAGGGAACTGCTCATCTGTCTTCCTAAGAGCCAGCAACTGGAGGTACACTTGGGCTCCAAGTGTGTGGCAAAATCTGTTTTCCTACTAATTAGCTGGCATGTAGTAAAATGAATTGGTCCTATCTTCATTTGCCCGTGGCAAATCAAAGTGGGCTGGTCCCCACGTGGAGCTGCTCCAGGCAATGTTGTGGTAGCCTGGTGACTTCATCACCGAGGCTTTTCCTTATTTAGATTTTTGGTTCTGACTTCCCACCTTGTTTCCTGACGTTTAAGACCCATCCCAAGTCTGTGTTGCCATACCTGTGGTTTGTAGAACACCCACTGTTCTTGCAAGTGGTTGAAGAAATTGTTGAAGCAATGTCAAGCTTCCTCATCCAGAGCTGTTCTGGTTGGAGTAAAAGAGAAAAATGAAGATTCCTGTCCTGGAATTTTCCTGGGGGAAATTTTCAAGACACCCTACGCCCCCCCGCCATGTTAAGGTTGTAAATAGTTTTCACAGTGGAAGTTCATTTACAAATAATCCAGTGTTGCTGAAACGAAAGCCGTTTGTGTTACTCCTCCATTGTGATGTCTTTCAACAATGCTGAGTCACTGCAGTGTTAAGTATTTTGGTTTGTGGCACATTTGCTGCCTTCTCACGCTTTCCCCTCCTGACCCCAGGCTGTGCTTTCTTCCTTGTTACCACCTGCGTGAGGGTCCCTGCAGCAATGTCAGAGGGAAACGGTGTGTGGGTTTATGTCTTGCAAGCCCTCTGACCAGCCTGGCCTGCGGTGGTGGGTGTGAGTCAAAACTATAATTTTCGTAAAGCAATAGAGGTGATTTGGGAAAAAACCTCCCGTTTTTCATGAAACTGGATATGAAATTTTCCAAGCTGTTTCCGGAAAAGAAACCATGCGAGTTGGAGCTACTGTGTATTTCTGATTGGTGAGCATCTAATGATTTTGTCTCAAATTTAAAACTTTCCCACAAAAAGCTTAAGCTTTGCAGAAACTAAAATGTGTCTCGGGAAGATCTTACCAGATGGTAATCTGCTGCTGTGTGGTGTTGTCACAAATGAGTGGTTTAGGCCGCTTAAAGAATCACCGCCACAGACCTTAGAAAGCAAATTATTTTAATGTAAATTTGTGAAAAGTGTGACTTAAGAGAATTTGATGGCAAGGTCCCCTCTACTACTTATTCAACATGGAAAAAGCATACAACGAGAAATCAAATTAGAACTGAGTTGGAATGATATACACATGGATAGGAGGAAATGGTTTTTACAGACTCGGGGAAGTCGAATCGGGTTAGTATGACTTATATGTGGATTAAGGAAAGAAAATGAGGGAGACCCTGCTGTTGAATCATGAGGTTCAGAGTGGACTGGAATCCACTTGGTCAATGGTTTATGTCTAGAGATTGTGTATAGGGAAAGATGAGGGATGCCCTGCCATTGAATCACGAGGTTCAGAGCAGACCCCCTTGCTTTCTAAAGTCCTTCTCAGAGAAAAGTCTAGGTGTGGCTGAATCCACTCCTACTCCCAGATTTGGTCAATGGTTTATGACTAAAGGAATCAAGTGCTGGAGATTTTGGTGTGGTGATGTAGCCTATGATTTTGTGCTTTGTGTAACTTTAGGATGTCAACAATCTAATATAAAATAGCAGCAATGAAATTTCACTAACACTATTAAGGTAAATCACAGTATTAAATCATATAATTTCCTCATAAAGCTTAACAACACAACAACGTAAAACTTAATAAGATTCTCTAATTACGCATGCACGTACATAGACGTGGATGCGGAGATAGAAAAGATATGTATATGTGGGAGGAGAGAGAGAGAGAGATATACACCAAGGTATCTATGAAAAGTTTCCCCTAGAATTCCGTGAAATACTCAACGTCAAATGCTTTTGCATTTTCTCAACAGGCGAAGAGTTGAGCTTCAAACAGGGGTTTCAGACCAGGTTCGTGCCAGTGCTCCAAACTGATCACGAACTTGAGAGCTCATGAGCTCCGAGAGGCGTCCCCCTCAGAGGGGAGTCAAGTTGCAGCCTGCTGTGGTCTGGGAGAGCTCAAAGGGTCTCACCTGGAACCGCTGTTTAGAGGGTCGGGAGATGATTGACTTTTGGCATCAGTGAACTTCCATGCTGGCCACAACCCAGACAGTTAATTTCTCAAGTCTCTGGTTGTTGGGATCACCCTGCATGGCTCGACCTTAAGGAGAAGGAGCTGTGGCGTTGATCTGCATGGCTCGACCTTAAGGAGAAGGAGCTGTGGCACTGAGAAGCTGGTAAACAGCTGGATATCTGCACGGCTCGGCCTTGAGGAGAAGGAGCTCTGATAAACAACTAAGAAGAAGCGAGGAAAACAGGAACACCTGCAAGCAACAATCCTGACTGTGTGAGGGGCGCGTGGACAGCGCGTGATATTTTGTATATAGCCAATTGCAATAGTGTGTGTAACAAGTTGTAACCAATCATGAGTGTGTGCGCAGTGACTAAGCGAAAATTATGATATATATTGGAGTCAGACAAGACAATAAACGGCTTCGGAATATAACTCTCATAGAGTTGTGAAGTCCATCCTTCTCCCGCAACTGGTGACCCCGACGTGATACGATCTCTGGGATCTCATCGTTGAACACCGGTCAAGCGCAGAGGACGCTGCGGGAGAAGCCCGGTTGGAAGAATTGCAGTCAGCGGGACTGACACAAGGAAAAAGAGAAAGGAATACATTGCAACGGAGAAGCACCCAGCGAGGTGAGGTGAGCAACCGGGGCGGCATGGGGCAGAACACATCACATGAAGAAGGGGCGATAGTCAGACTCCTGCTGCACATGCTCTCTAAGAGAGGACTGAAATACGATGAATATACACTTAGAAGGCTTCTAATTTGGAGCCAAAAGAAAGGGTACCCCCCCGATCCGTCTGTGGCGTTTAAGGCAGAGACATGGGAGGAGATAGGAAAAATGTTATGGGAGCGTATTGAGAAAACCGCCACAGAGTTAGTGACGGCGTGGAAGTTGGTATTAACCACATTAAAAGGCAGAGAGAAAAGCTGCAGCTGGTACGGAGGAGGCTGTTAAACCGCCTTCAACCAATCCCTTCTTAACCGAGTCAGAGGGTCCAGGACCTTCAGCGACTCCCACTGCACCTCCCGAGGGTGAATTGGCTGCATCAGATAAGTCAGAGAAACAGGTCTACAATGATATATGTGAGAGCAAGACGGGACAAAGTTGCCCAGAACAACGTACTCAATGCTCCCCTGTGTGCCCATGTGAAAGATTGATGGGGCGGGCTTCACCACCCCTGAAACCACCCAGTCTTAACAGATCAAAAGCCGTAGTTTTGAAGCCCTCAGCCGAGCCCCTGCCACCTTTACGGCCCCCGTTGCCTGATAGCAGTTATGAAGGAGAAGAGCCTGTTGTAGAGACTATAGGGAGGCAAGAGCCTAGAATGAAAGGCGACCCTAGGGAGCGGTGGAAAGACGTTTTTTTAGGAGCGATGAAAGACGAGGAAACAGAGTTACCGATGGCATTTCCTGTTAGTGTACAGCCTCACGGGCCCAGTCGCTGGGACCCATTTCATTGGGACTTGATTAAGGAAGTGCGGAAGGCAGTGCAAAATTATGCCTTGCAATCACCTTTCACGCAAGCTTTATTAGATAACATATTCATGGGAATGATTCTTACACCATGGGATTGTCGGCAGATGATAGATATGTTACTGACACCAACCCAAAGGTTACTGTGGGCAGACAGATGGTATAAACTCTGTATGCAAGAAGCCCTGAAAAACCTGGAGCGTCAAGACGGCGATCCACTCCAGAACATTACTATGGAACAAATGACAGGCCAGGGACCATTTGTGGATGTTAGATTGCAAGCTCGGCTGCCTTTAGAGGCCTTGCAATTAGTTGGGCGACTAGCGTTGAATGCGTTGCGAACAGTCCCTGAGGAGGGAAAGAGGCAACCATCTTACACTCAAATTAGACAAGGGAGAGATGAACCATATATGTCTTTTGTTGATCGTCTGAGAGATGCTTTGAATAAAGTGTATACCAATGAAGACACAAAACTAGCAGTGTTGTTGAATTTAGCGGTAGAAAATGCCAATGTAGATTGTAAAAGAATTTTGTTAACTTTGCCAAAAGAAGCAACATTAGTACAAATGGTAGAAGCCTGCAACAGAGTAGGCTCTGCCACACATCAGGCAGAAACACTCGCAAGTGCCTTTGCAGCAGCAATTAAGCCATTTATAAATGAGAAAGGGGAGAAAAAATGTTTTAATTGTGGAAAAAGAGGCCATTTTAGGGCTCAGTGCAAGGCCACAAGGAAAGGACCTAGGCAGATTGAGACAGGTCATAAATCCTTCCAACAAGGACCCTTTCAGCAAGGAATAGGCCCAGCAGCAGCACCATGTAGTCGATGTCAAAAATTTGGTCATCAAGCCTCAGAATGCTGTTCAAAGTATCATCGGGATGGTATGAAATGGGGAAACGGGCGACCGAGCGCGAAGGCACCCCGCGCGATGACACAAATGGGGAAGCACCACCAGGCTGCTTGGCAAGCCTCAGCGCCCAAACCAGAGGGAGCGCCGGAATGGACGTGGAAACAACAGTAGAAGTTACCTTATGGGACATGTCGGTTTATGATGTCCCGACTAACGCAAATGGACCATTAGGATACGGATTGAGTGCTTTGTTATTAGGACGATCTTCAGCAACAAAGTAGGGACTTTTTGTTCTCCCTGGAGTCATTGACGAAAAAGGCCATATTGTGCCAACCACTAGTCCTTGGAACACACCTCTTTTTGTGATTCCAAAGAAAAGTGGAAAATGGAGACTATTACATGACTTGGGAGAAGTCAATAAGGTATAGTGGACATGAGAGCCTTGCAACCAGGGCTACCATCTCCCTGTATGATACTGAAGTATTGGAAGCTTTTGATTATAGATCTCAAAGATTGCTTTTTTACAATCCCTCTGCATGAAGATGATGCCAAACATTTTGCATTCTCAGTCCCAAGGACAAACAAGGCGCAACCCATGCAAAGATATCATTGGACAGTATTGCCACAAGGCATGAAAAATTCACCCACGATGTGTCAAATTTATGTCAATTGGGCTTTACAGCCAATCAGAAAAAGGTGGCCTCAATATCTCATCTATCATTATATGGATGACATATTGTTGGCTGGTGTTCAATTAAATCCAGAAGAAATGATCGGGGAGCTCATTGAGCTTTTGAGGCAAAGTGGGCTGCAAGTGGCACCGGAAAAGATACAAACTGAAGCACCTTGGAGGTACTTGGGGTGGATGATCACTGAAACGTCGGTGACCCCCCAAAAGGTTGAATTAAGAATTCAGATTAAAACATTAAATGATGTACAAAAATTGGTAGGAGACGTTAACTGGATTCGGCCTATTTGTGGGATCACAAACCAAGATATGGAGCCTTTGGTTCAGCTCTTGCGAGGGGATAGCAGGTTAAACTCTCCTCGGCAATTGACCAAGGAAGCCTGGGAAGCAGTAGCAAACATTTCTGAAAAGGTAACTCAAGCATTTAGTTCTAGGATAGACCCCTCGATAGGGATCACTTTGGCAGTAATCAATCATGAGCGACATCCCTATGCGCTTATAATACAGTAGATAACAAAGCTAGAATCAAAAGCGGACCCATTGAGAATTTTATAGAGTGTGTCTTTTTACCTCAGCAGCACAGAAAAACCATCACCACGAAAGTAGAGTGTTTTGCAAATTTGATTATGAAAGGGCGCAACAGAATTATTGATATATCGGCAAAGGACCTGAAAACGATTTTAATAGCATTACAACAAGAATATTTGACTTGGGCTTTGCAGCACTCGGTTCCCTTCCAAACTGCATTAGCAGAATTTGAGGGTGACATTTAGATTCATTATCCATCACACAAAATGTTTACCTTTAAAAAAACCAAAAAAACTCCCCAAAAAACCCCCAAAAAACAACCCAAACATGAAGTAGAAGAAAAATCAAAGTGCAGTCAATATCCAGCTCAAGGTGCTACAGTATTTATGGATGGTGGTGGGAAAACAGGCAGGGCAGCAATAGTATGGCGAGAGCATGGAGAATGGAAAGAACGGGTACTTGTCGTGCCAAGATCAGTTCAAAAGGTAGAACTACAGGCAGTAATTGAAGCCTTTAAATTATGGTCTGAAGAACCTGTGAATATAATTACTGATTCTTTATATGTAGTTGGAGTGCTCCAAAGATTGGAAGGTTCCATCCTCAGACAAGTACAGCAGGAACAGCTATATCAACAATTTAGAACACTTTGGTTTTTATTGCAGAAAAGACGACATCCTTATTACGTTATGCATATATGCAGCCATACCAACCTTCCAGGGGAATTGGTGGAAGGAAATGCAAGAGCTGATCGGCTGACTGCCGCAGCATGGGCTGGACCTGTCCCAGATCGTTTAGGTCAAGCACAAGCCTCTCATGCCTTTTTCCATCAATCTGCCAAAGTTTTAGCGAGACAATTTAATCTAAGTGCAGGTGACGCTAGAGCTATTATACAGACTTGTGCTGATTGTCAACAAATAGGCCCAGGAATCGCAATTACGGTTAGTCCCCGACGATTGCATTCGCTACAACTATGGCAGATGGATGTGACACATGTTGCTGACTTTGGAAGATTTAAATATGTCCATGTTTCAATTGATTGCTATTCTGCAGTAGTTTGGGCCACTGCACAAACAGGAGAAACTAGTAGGCATGTACAAAAGCATTTGCGAGCTGCATTCGCAGCCCATGGTATACCCCTACAAATTAAAACCGATAATGGTCCTTGTTATGTAGCCCAGTCAACCCAAAGATTTTTTGCTCAATGGGGAGTGACGCATGTTACTGGAATACCGCATTCCCCAACTGGACAAGCTATTGTTGAACGAATGAATCATTTCCTGAAGTGTTTATTGCAAAAACAAAAAGGGGGAGAGGCTACCATACCACCCCAAGAACATTTGAATAAAGCCTTATATGTGTTAAATTATTTCCATCTAGCAGAAGGAGAAACATGTAAAAGGAATGACAGGAAGTCTGTTTGAGTTAACACAAAATGTGCAAGTAAAAGTTAAAAATTTGGAAAAGAATATGTGGGAAGGACCTTTTCAACTGCTAACCTGGGGACGAGGTTATGCTTGTGTCATTTCAGATTCTGGAACTCGTTGGGTGCCCGCAAAATGGGTAAAACCATGGGTGGAACAGTCACCATCGTCATCGTCAGACACATCTTGATACTGTTAGGTGTCATCGCAACCTGGATGCCACCTCAGCCAAAAGAAAATGTGTGGGTAACATTAGCAAATCAAACAGGACAAGACACCTTCTGTCTGTCTCTTTCCTCCCCGGGCAATCCCTTTTCAATCTGCCAGAAGGGTCATGATGGCTGTGTGGAGATCAATGGGCTGGGAAACAGCTGCCCGGGAACTGGTCAGGGGACTGTGCTATGGGCGTCCTAGTTCCTAATTTGAGAATTATCATTAGACAAACATGGAAGGCTTTTAAGGCAAAGTGCTCTATAACTACAAATCCTTTGGTAAGATATACTATTGGTCTTCATAGCTTTAAGGCAAAGTGCTCTATAACTACAAATCCTTTGGTAAGATATAATATTGGTTTTCATAGCTTTATAGCTTCTATCGCTAGGAGTAGTACAACTAGAATTGTTTGCCTTGTCATATTCTGCTATTAATTTAAGCATAGTTGATATGTGACTGCTGGATTATAGTAAGATGCCATGTGAACAAAGCCTACGAACCAATAGACAGGGTGGCTGTGGTGCGTGCAGCACGTCTGGCCAGCGGGCACACGCGCCATAGGCTCCCTGTGTTGAGAGGTGGCAACTGAGGTGTGTTCCAACACTCACTGGCCACGTGTGTCGAAACTCGTTCCTTGGTAAATGTATAAATACCGGGATTTCCCGAAGAGCAGGGGGATCGGTGTACGGCAAGGCCACCGTTGCCTCCGTGAGGATGCCCACGTAAAGCTGGCACCTACCGGCTGCAGGGCTGAGTTCGTGGCACAGGATGATACAAGAATGTACAGATAGTCCATCTTCCTCACAGTCCTTAGGTTACAAATGATCCATCAGGTTTTGTTTTTAGATAAACAAAAAGGGGGAGATGTTGGGATCACCCTGCATGGCTCGACCTTAAGGAGAAGGAGCTGTGGCGTTGATCTGCATGGCTCGACCTTAAGGAGAAGGAGCTGTGGCACTGAGAAGCTGGTAAACAGCTGGATATCTGCACGGCTCGGCCTTGAGGAGAAGGAGCTCTGATAAACAACTAAGAAGAAGCGAGGAAAACAGGAACACCTGCAAGCAACAATCCTGACTGTGTGAGGGGCGCGTGGACAGCGCGTGATATTTTGTATATAGCCAATTGCAATAGTGTGTGTAACAAGTTGTAACCAATCATGAGTGTGTGCGCAGTGACTAAGCGAAAATTATGATATATATTGGAGTCAGACAAGACAATAAACGGCTTCGGAATATAACTCTCATAGAGTTGTGAAGTCCATCCTTCTCCCGCATCTGGTAGCACTGGTACCAGTTGTTCCAGGGTTGTCAGGAGATGGTTAGTTACTCCTGTTCTTGTTCCGCACCCTGGTCAGGCAACCGCATTCCTGGTGCAATCAGTGCCATCCCCCACCTCAGCTATGCAAGAGTGCTTGGTATGGTCGAGGGGCTCTCAACCACCAACCTCTTTGTTCAAAGGCCAAGGCTTGCCAGGCAACTGTATTCCTCAGGTTGTAGAGTGGCCTAGGTGCAAGGCAAGGAAGGGGGCATATATAAACTCGTAGCACAAATTAGTTTATTCTATCAGTCTGCATCCACTAGTTGAGGATTATAATCTCTTGTCAAGAGTAATTGAGCATATGTTTAGAAGAGAAGTGACAGTATCTCGTTTCTGACAGCAACTAGCCTCGTCCTGGCCCTCCCTATTGCTTGGAGATGGGCCTATTTGCAGAGGGATGTAATTTTAAATGGTAGCCATCCTGCTTCAAGACAGGAGCGGGCACTTGGTGCATGGCAGAAATGGTGGCAAGCTGTGTTTACTTCTTCATTTCTGAGACCTGCAGTTGAGTTCCTCCTTAGCAGTGGCAATTTCAGTCACAGCAATAAATGCAGAGTAAGGTTCTTGTTCTGGAGGTGCAGCACATTCAGTAAGGCACCCAGCTGAGGAGTCTGTCTGTCCGTCTGGGCTGTCCTTCCCCAGCTGACAGCAGGGTAGTGACTTTTGACAGATCTGGAGTTGTGTTTGCTGGAAATAAATACCTATTCTGCTCAAATTTCGAGGAGCGGCCAGCCTGCCTCTGTTACGATCCCAGGTAGAGCAGGTCTTTGCAGCCAAGCACCAGTGCTGTAAATCCAGCTCCACCTCCTGCCCAGTCTGTCTGGCCGCAGTCAGGTCTGGGACAGGAGCCTCAGTTCACATTTGGGGGTTTGGGCAGCTGGGTACAGGCTTTCTGTCCTGGCTTTGGGCGAGACATGACATGCAGGAGGTTTCAGCAACTTTGTTTTAATGTCTTGGTGACTGTGGCCCGTGGACCAGCCCTGCTGGAGAGCAAATGTGTGCAGGTCCATGCATCCGGACTCTGCTCTCATCACCTGTGCTCTTGCATCGTGGAGGAAGGTTACTGTAATAAAGTGAGAGCTGAAATTCTGCATTTTCTTTGATCAAGAAAAGGAAAATTCTGTAATTACAGGATTTTTGAGTATTTCAGATCCTCAAGATATAAACATGGATCACCCCATTAGAGGATTTGTGCCTCTGTTCTGTGGATCATACAGCCTTAAGATAGCCCTTTTATATTTTAATTTTTCCAAGTTATTTCCAAGTCTCGTGTAGGACATGTGATGCAATCCTCTAACAGGCAGCTGGGTGCTATTTGTGTGCTCTGTGTGCCTTTTGGCTGCGGATTCCTTCCTGCCTGCACTGTTGTGGGATGTTTCAGCAGAGGCAGTTCTGTGGCTGCCAGCCCTGCAGTGGTCCTGCAGCGGGGCTGCGTCCTGCCCTTGGCTGCAGCCCTGACCCTGTGGAGAACTGGGCCCCGTGAGTGGTGGGGATGGCCGTCACGCGCATCCTGCGAGTTGACAGCACAACCAGGGGACCACAGTTTGGGCTCCCGCACTTTGGGCACCGCTGTGGTGGTGGGGATGCACCGAGTCAGGCTGGGGAGGGGGTTGTGTCACTGGGGACCTGCTTCCCAGAAGTGCATTGCCTGCTGCACTGCTTTTCTGTCATTCAGCCCTGTTGAGCAGGAAGACCTAGAAACTGGGGAGTTGCTTTTTACCTTTTTGCATCTCTGGTGGATGAGGGGGTGGGCATAACTGTGTGATGGTTCGCTTTGTGCTTCTGCCTCCTGTGGAAGGGAGCGAAGGCATCGCGTAGGAAAAGCAGCAGCACCCTCCCGGCTGCAGGGTACGTGTCACGGTGGGATTGTCTTTTTTCTCCAGAGCTTGCCGGTACATGGCGTTAGACAGCGCTTTAGTGTGGGACACCTTCCCGTGCTGAGGAGAGAGGGAAGGGGAAGTTAATCCATGCCTGGGATTGCTCTGACCTGCCCTGGTGCTCAGAGTTGTTGATATTGGAGGAACTTGCACCAGACACAACAAGCAGGATGCAGAAACTACCTCCTTTTTCTTTATTCCCCTTGTCCTCTTTTGCCTCAAGCATTTATTGTCACTGATTTGTCTTCTCCTTGCCTTCTCTCACAGGCCTTGAAGTGACGTCATGGCAGATCACAGAATCACAGAATCATTAATATTGGAAAAGAGCTTTAAGATCATCAAGTCCAACCATCAACCCAACACCACTATGCCCACTAAACCATGTCCTGAAGTGCCACGTCAACATGTTTTCTGAACACTTCCAGTGATGGTGACTCCACCACCTCCCTGGGCAGCCTGTTCCAATGTTTAACCACGCTCTCAGTAAAGAAATTTTTCCTAATTTCTAGTCTAAATCCCCTTGCACAACTTGAGGCCATTTCCTCTCGTCCTATCGCTAGTTACCTGGGAGAAGAAACCAACACCCACCTCACTACAACCTCCTTACAGGAATGGCATGCACATGCGACAAGCGAGGGAAGGCATGCAGTCGACTCAATATGAGTGATAAAGCAAGCTTCAACTTTATTGCAAAACCTTACACATATTTATACACTAAGTTCTACTTTATGCATACTTGTCTTACAATCATTGGCTTAGCTCTAAAGAGTGCATTATCATACTCCTCCTACTTGCCGTTACTGCTACGTGGTCCGGGTTCCATCCTGTTTTTCTTATACAGTGCTTCTTCTTAGCTGTTTACCACAGCTCCTTCTCCTCAAGGCCGAGCCCTGCAGATGTCCAGCTGTTTACCAGCTTCCCAGTGCCACAGCTCCCTCTTCTCAAGGCCGAGCCATGCAGATATCTAGCTGTTTACCAGCTTCTCAATGCTGCAGCTCCTTCTCCTTAAGGTCGAGCTGTGCAGAGTGATCCCAACATCTCCCCCTTTTTGTTTTTGTATAAACAAAACCTGATGGATCATTTGCAACCCAAGGACTGTGAGGAAGGTGGACCCTCTGTACATTCTTGTATCGTCCTGTGCCGCGAACTCAGCCCAGCAGTTGGTAGGTGCCAGCTTTACGTGGGCGTCCCCACGGAGGCAACGGTGGCCTTGCTGTACACCAGCCCACTGCCCTTCAGGAAATCCCGGTATTACACATTTGTAGAGGAACGAGTTTCGACACACGTGGCCAGCGAGTGTCGGAACTCACCTCAGTTGTCACCTTTTAACACAGGGAGCCTATGGCGTATGCGCTCGCTGGCCAGACGTGCTGCACGCGCCACAGCCATCCCGTCTATTGGTTCGTAGGCTTTGTTCACACGGCATTTTTTCATAACTCAGCAGTCACATATCAACTTATGCTTAAGTCAATAGCAGAATATTACAAAGCAAAACAATTCTAGCTGTACTACTTCTAGTGATATAAACTACTCCTAGTGATAGAAAAAAGGTACTTGTATAAGGCTATGAAGACCAATATTATGTCTTACCAAAGCATTTGTAGTTATAGAACGCTTTGCCTCAAAAGCTTTCCACGTTCATCTCATGATACCGCAAATTTCAGTGTGATTTACCCCTACATTTTCTTTTGACTGAGGTGGCATCCAGATTGCGATGACACCTGATAGTGTCATGATGTGTCCAACGATGATGATGGCGACTGCCCCACCCATGGCCTCACCCACTTCGAGGCACCTGCAAAGTGGGTTACCCATGGTTTTAAACAGCCACCACTGTCAACCTCGTCCCCTGGTTAGCAGTTGAAAAGGTCCTTTCTCCTTCCGCAAATAATTTAACACATATAAGGCTTTATTCAAACGTTCTTAGGGTAATGTGGTAGCCTCTCCCCCTTTTTGTTTTGAGCGTGATTATCTAACAAAGCTCATTCATTGGGTGTGTAAGATACTTGTTTGAGTTATTAGCTAGCCAAGCATTCTTTACTACCTTTTGAACCATTCCTTGTAGACAATGCAATAAACACGGTACAATAAGCATTAGTATTAAGATAACAAGTACTATAACAACTGCCCCTTTTATTAAGTCTTGTAACCATCCACTTAGGCCCAAACTTGACAGCTATGATTCAAGGTTTAGTGAACTTGTCTGTAACCTGTCCGTTAAGTCCTTCAGTTTTTGTAATTGTTGAGTTACCGACTGTGATGTATCTGTTAAATTCATACAACACATGCCATCAAACTCCTCACACCCGTGCCCTTGGGCCAAAAGTAGGAAGTCGATAGCTGCCCTATTTTGCAATGTCGCATGCCTTATTGAGTCAGTTTCCATTAACAAAGCACTGAGTGTTGCAGAAGTAGCATTGCTTTGTTTCGCTAGCCAACATCCCAATTTATTTAAAGTGGTTAAGCCTTGGGCAGCAGCGACCCCAGGGGCAAGGAAAGAGGTTAGTATGGTTTTGTCCGCAGTCCAAAAATCCAGTTGGTCATTGCACTCTTCCTGATATTTTCAAATCTGTCATCTTATTCTATGCCGTCGGGTAAGGTTCAATATCATAGAAGTGTTGGGAGTTAACAATGTTAGGTGCCCCAATGTGTAAGGACCACCTCTCAAACGGGAGGGAACACCTTGCCATGCACGATCACCACAAATCAAGAATATTCCTTTAGGGAGTCTCATTGGGACAATAGTAGAGCGTGAGATGTTGCTCGTTGTATAATTACACCAATTGGTAGCATTCTGAAAAATGGCTAACGTGGGGTTTACATCCTGTGACCTGGCTATCTTCTCAGTAATTTTCTGCAAAGCTTGGTGTTGATCCTCATTCAGTTGACGTCGCTCTGGAGCCTCCACCGAAGACTCCAGGAGCGGCATCAATGGCCTTAGATCATCATTAGTAATTCCGCAAATATTGCGAACCCACTGTATATCCCCCATTAATTTTTGGACATCAGAAAGATTTTCTATTTTCGCCTTAATCTTTATTTTTTGTGGGTGGACTGCTTGCCCTGGTAATAATCCAGCTCAAATATTGCCATGGTCCCTTCTTTTGCCTTTTTTTTTTTTTTTTTTTTTTTTTTTTTGGTGCTATTTTTAAGCCCCGTTTTCCTAAATAGTGCTCTAAGTGCTGTAAAATGTGGTCTGCATTCAATTGTGTCCCTGCTATTAATATATCAACTATATAATGATACATTATTAAATCTGGATACTTTTTCCACACCGGTTCTAGAGCCCATGCCACAAATGTCTGACACATCGTAGGTGAATTTTGCATTCCTTGTGGTAACACTACCCAATGATACTTTTTGCTAGCTCTCCTTTATTTACCGATGGTACCGTAAAGGCAAACTTCTCCGCATCCTCAGCTGCTAAGGGAATGGTAAAAAAGCAATTGAAATATACTCTTCGATTCCCTGCAAAAGAAATGATACATTTGTGACAATAATTACAACGACATAGAACAAACCCACAACACCGTTTTACAAATATGGCATATTGAAGTTCCTGCTCTTGACCGTCCGGGGAGAGCCGCTGAGACAGTCAACGAGCCATCATTCTGCATACAAAAGAGTGAAAGCATCAGCTGGTGGTACGACGGAGTTGACTGCGTCCGTGGGACGTGTGACAAGATCTTCAGGTCTTACTGCCGGCCGTACCAACCTGGCCGGTACCTGCTTCACTCCGTCCCCTCCCTCTCTGCCAAAGTCTCTTGTCTCATGCCTCGCCAATGTTGGGCAGGGTCGTATCTTGACTTGGGGGAAGGATCATCCCAGGCAGCCCCCTCCTGTTGCGGCACGGGTCAGGAGGCGGGGGCCAAGGAGGACTCGCCACCTCCGTTGGTTGCGTTAGCGGGGGGGGGTGGGGTGGGGGGGTGGGGGGGGCGGGCGGGGGTTGCTCGTTCTCACCATCCCCAGCTCGGCCTCCCTTCTCTCCCAAGGCTGTGGCAGCGGCAGCTGCTGCCGCCGTCCGCTCTGATTTTATCGCCTTTATAGAGTCTCTGACTAATCGCCAGGTTGTTAACACTTTCGCAGCCGTATGATCCTCTTTAGAGGCTGCCTCAAACACCAATTTCCCTGCTTTCTCCCAGGTAGGTAACTCAAAAGCTGTTGCAGAGTCTGCTGCTAGCCCCTGGCTCTTCAAAACAGTCTCCAATAGCAATTGCCATGTTGTTGCTAGCTCCGCTGCTTGCCCATCTCCTTTCGAGACTCACCCCATTGATCTTTCACATGGGCACACAGGGGAACATTGAGTACATTGTTCTGGGCAACGTTGTCCCGTCTTGCCCTCACATACATCATCGTAGATCTGTTTCTCTGGCTTATCTATGCAGCCGGTTTACTCGGTGCATCTGGCACCTCAGGAGGTGCAGTCGGAGTCGCTGCAGGTCCTGGACCCTCTGACTCAGTTAAAAAGGGATTGGTTGAAGACGGTTTAACAGCCTCCTCCATATCAGCTGCAGCTTTTCTCTCTGCCTTTAAGGCTTTTAATGTGTTTAACATCAACTTCCATGTCGTCACTAACTCTGCGGTGGTTTTATCTCCATTCCCAATATGTTCCTATAACATTTTTCCTATCTCCTCCCACGTCTCTGCCTTAAACGCCACAGACGCATCGGGGGGGTACCCTTTTTGGCACCAAATTAGAAGCCTTCTAAGTGTATATTCATCATATTTCAGTCCTCTCTTAGAGAGCATATGCAGCAGGAGTCTGACCATCGCCCCTTCTTCATGCGATGCGTTCTGCCTTTAGTTCTTTTAATGTCTCTAGGATCAACCTCTAAAGCGTCGTAGATTTTATACTGTCTTTGTTGCCTGTGCTATTTGCTTTTCAGTTTTATATCTTTTCATGCAATGAATAACATCTCTCCAAGATTTCATTAATTTTTTGCTGATTTTTCATCATCGATTACTAGATCCCACAAACAATCTCCATAAGAACGCCACTCGTCTACTTCAAACATACTTTCAGGGTCTTTAAAAAACCCTTTCGCTTTCCCTAACGCAATTAACCCAGCCAGATCTTTTAATTGGCATACTCCCCGCTTTTTGAAAAAGCATTTTAAGATTTCGAATGCTACCTCTATTTCCATTGCGCGCTACGTTGACCTTCTTAATTATCCGGTCAATTATTTTTGCAGCCTTTTCCCTTGGGTAGCCTTCTTTCGGACGGCGAACCCCTTCTTAATTATCCTGGGTTCAAGCACGGATCAGGCGCGCCGCGGCAGCGTCCGCCGATCTTCTGCTCCCTGGTCGCTGCTACCAGTGCTTCTCCGATCTCGCTGTCCGGTGAAAAACAAGGATGGGGGTCCCTGTTCGGGCGCCACTTGCGACGAGCGAGGGAAGGCATGCAGTCGACTCAATATGAGTGATAAAGCAAGCTTCAACTTTATTGCAAAACCTTACACATATTTATACACTAAGTTCTACTTTATGCATACTTGTCTTACAATCATTGGCTTAGCTCTAAAGAGTGCATTATCATACTCCTCCTACTTGCCGTTACTGCTACGTGGTCCGGGTTCCATCCTGTTTTTCTTATACAGTGCTTCTTCTTAGCTGTTTACCACAGCTCCTTCTCCTCAAGGCCGAGCCCTGCAGATGTCCAGCTGTTTACCAGCTTCCCAGTGCCACAGCTCCCTCTTCTCAAGGCCGAGCCGTGCAGATATCTAGCTGTTTACCAGCTTCTCAATGCTGCAGCTCCTTCTCCTTAAGGTCGAGCCGTGCAGAGTGATCCCAACATGCACATGCCATTTCAGATGCAGATGCCATTGCAGATGCCACTGCAGATGCAAATACAATTTCAGATGCAGTTGCCCGTGGACATGTTTCTGAAGACGCAAGTGCCATTGCCGACACCATTGCAGATGCAGAGAGCATTACAGACAGACTTTTGGTCACAAATCCAAAACACAGCAGCATACGGGCTGCTGCTGAAGAAAATTAACTCCATCCCAGCAAAAAACAATGCCGTGAAGCACTTCCTACTCCTACCACGAGAGCAACACAAAGCCGAGAGTGTTCGGTCACACGGGAGGGGCTGTTTTACCCCAAAGGCTTTCCATCCCACCTCTTGAAACAGCCTGACCACAGCCAACCCTTAAACCCTGCCTGCCCAGACGGGCTCCCAGTAGCAGAGACATGCGGGTGCAGGGGGCAGACGCAATTATTTGGAAAAGGACCGGGGAGAAAGGGGGTGACTGTTTCTCAGGACAAGAGGGAAAATCTCTCGCCTCTCTCCCCAGCTGTGCCATCTCCTTGCTGGTGTCATAATGGGCCTCCAAATGACGTGGACTGATGTCACAGGGTGGTGCCCTGCATCACAGGGAGGCTTCCCCAGCGCCGCGGCAGTGCTGGCACTTCCTGGCGAGGCCTGGGCACTGCTCAGGGACTCCCCACTGCTGCCCTTTGGAGCTGCTCCACAGCCGGGAGCAGGGCCGGGAGGCAGCAGGGCTGTACTGGGGGACCCTTGACTGACAAGCAGGACCCTTGCTTACAGTCAGAGCAGGGGCACATCGGAGATGTTGCGTTTTGGGCAAGGAGCTGCACAGAGCATCCCCTTCCCCAAGATGAGGGCAAGTGGTAAGCATGATGGTGGGCTGCTGCACCGTGGCTGTCAGCTTGGAGCTGAGCTACTTGTTCGCCACACTCCTGCAGCTCTGCACCAAGGCTGAGGGGTTTGGGAGCTCCTTCCTGAGGGGTTGCACTAGGGCTGTCCACTGCCCAAAGCTGCAGCTGCTGTGCTGCGGGGGTGGCTGGACAGGGCTGGGGGCTGTTGTGTGAGAGCGCTGCCTGAGGGTCCCTCTAGGCTTGGGGGACTGTGTGGCTGCCAGAACAGCCAGGTGCTGGTACGGGGCTCCTGTGGGCATGGCTTGGTCCCCTTAAAAGGGGAAACCGTTCAGGGCCATCTGTCTCTGGGAGTTGGCAGTCTGAAATGGGGGCACAGTCCAGCTCCACAGCCATGGCAGTGTTCTTCTGGGATGTCTGTGTACTTCAGCATCAGTCATGCCCTGGGCAGGGAGCTTGCCGAGCGTCTGTGAGCTGTCTGGTCTGGAGCCTGAGACCTCTTTCCCTTGCTTTCCAGCAGTCGTGGCTATCTGGGGAGCTGTGTCTCATTACATCCTGGGACAGCTGAAGGTGGACAAGGTGGGCTGGCGTCCTGGTCTCCCTCACCATGCCGAGGTTCAGTCCTCCTGAGAGGCCTGGGCCCCGAGGAGCGATCCCCCCCTGAGCACCACAGCAGCATGCCGAGACCACCCTGTGTGCCCAGAACAGCTTCTGAGAGCCAGTCTGAGAAAGCATCCAGCACGCCGTAGGGCTTCACTCTTCCCTGTGGTCAGAGTGGAGAGACCAAGCAGAGGGACTGGGCATGATGCTGGGTCTGTGCCAAGGACTAAGTCCCAGGGGTATTCCCTGTGCTGGAAATGGCTGGGATCTTCTCTAGCCAAGAGATGTTCGCAAACATTTTGAGGAGGGGAAGTGAAAAAATGGAGAACATGGGTTTTTTCCAAAGCTTTCACTTTTCCTATTTCTAAGGTTCTCATTTATCAGCCAGCCGTTTTGTCTTTTCCCTGGGCAGGGTGTCCTGGTTGCAGGACTTGGGACCTTCGCTACCATCCAAGAGCGATTCCACGGCAAGTAAGTGGTGTTTGTGGTTTACAGACCCACCTTCCAGCTGCGCATTGATGAGTTATGGCTGTGGGAGCTTGCGCTCCCCACAGCGATTATCGCTGCTGAGAAGGCCACCCTAAGCTTTCCCCCTCCAGGTCTAGGGGGTCATGGGTTGCGTGCTCCCTGTTCCTTGGAAGGGGCTGGGAGAAGTAGCCAATGGCCACCAAAGGCCAGGGGACAGCTTGAGCTCCCCCAGAACAAATGGCTCCCCAAGACCTATTTCTACAAATAACCTTTTCTCTAGAATTCTGTTATGGAACTTGCATGGAATTTGGGCCTGCTGTGGCAGTGACAATGTTCCTCCTCCTTGCAGCCAATGTCAAGATCGAGCTGCAGAACTACAAGCAGCTGTCACGAGCTGGCACCTCCTAACCGTGGCATGTTGTGGAGAATCGTGTGCAAGAGTGTCACCCGAGACTAAGGGGACAGACAGGTTGAAGAATGATGAGGAGGTTAAGGAGGAGGAGGAGGAGGAAACATGAGAAGCAGGCAACAGGAGGCAACATGCGTAGGATTTAGCAATAGGAGGCAAGAAGAAGAAAAAAGGAGCAGGAGGAGGCAACAGGAAGCAAGAAAAGAAGGAGAAGGCGGAGGGCACGAAGGAGGAAGAGAAGGAGGAGGTAACAGGAGGCAAGAAGAGGAAGAGCAGAAAGACAAGGAGAAGGAAGAGGAGGCAAGAGGAGGAAACCAAAAGGAACAGGAAGAGCAGGCAACAAGAGGAGGAGGAGGCAATAGGATAAGGCGGCAAAATAAGTTAACATGACGAGCGTACGGAAACAGGAAACAACAGGAGGAAAATTCGAAAGAAAGCAAAAGGAGGAGAAGAAGAAAAGGGAGGCAATAAGAGGCAACAAGAGGAAACAGGCGGCACCAGCAGAAAAGAGAAGGCATACAAGGTGGAGAAATAGACAAAGGCAACGAGAAGAACCAGGAGGTCAGACAAAGCCGAGGAAGAGAAAACAGGTGGAAACAGGAGGCAAGAGGAGGGAGAGGAGGCAACCGGAAACAACAATAGCAGGAGGAGGAGAGGTAACAGCAGGACGCAGTAAGTGGAGAAGGGAACAGGAAGCAAAAGGACGAAAAGGAGGTAGCAGGAGAAGAAGAAAGAGGCACCAGGAGATGGGGAAAAAATATAAAAGGACACATAAGGACACAAGGGGTAAAGAAGAAAGAAGAGCAAGGAAGCAACAGGAGGAAACAGGAACAGGAGGGATATGGAGGCAACAGGAGCAGAAGGACACAGGAGGTAAGAGAAGATAGAGGCAGCAGGAGGCAAAGATGGAAGAAAAACAGGAGGCAAAACCAAAACACAGCAGGACACAGGAGATAAAGGAGGAGGAGGCAACAGCATGCCACACAGGGCAACAGAAGGGACTAGGAGGAAGAGGAGGAAAAGGCAACAAGAGGTAAGAGGAGGCAATAAGAGGGAACTGGACAAAAAGAAGTACGAGACAAAAGGAGGCAAAAGCGCGTAACAGGCGCGGGAGGATGATGAAAACGAGACAATAGGAGAAAACAGGTGACGTCAAGATGAGGAGGAGAAAGCAACAGGATAATACGAAAAGGAGGAGGAGGAGGACAAGGAACAGGAGGAGATGCCAGGCACTTTAGTCTTAGAGTTCAATAACAGGTGACAAAAGAGTAGGAAGAGAAGCAGGGGTAGGAGAAAGTGTAGGAGGCATAGGGAACAAGGGACAAAAGGAGAAAACAGAAGGAATAAAAGGAGTTGGCAAGAGGAAGCAACAGGGGGCACCACGAGGCAAAAGGCTATGGAAGAAATAGGAGGAGAACAGGTGAGTAGGAAGAAGAGGTGTAAGAGGACTACGATGCAGAGGAGGAGAAACTGCATGAGGACAGGATGTCAACACATACACACTAGGAGGAGCAGGGGGAGGTGGAGGACAGAAAATAGAAGGACAACGCAGAAGAACTTTTTCCAGTATTCTGCTATTCCTCTCTGGTGCCTCCTGTGGTGTTCTGGTCCGCACACGCCTCTTGGATCTTCTAGCCTCTGGTGGCATCCTCCTCCTCTTGCCTCCCCTCTCCTCCTCCTCGTCCGACTTCTCTTGCCTCCCGTGACCTTCCTTAGCCAGCTGTTCCCTCCTGCTGCTGCTACTCTTCTTGCTGCCTGCTGGAGGAGAGGGGAATATGAGGAAGAGGAGGAGGAGGAAGAGGGGGAGGCAAGAGGAAAAAACAGGGAGTAAGAGGAGAGAACAGCAGGAAAGAGGAAGAGGGGAAGGAGGGGGAGGACCTAACAAGGGCCAGGAGGAGGCAGGCGAAGGAGGAGCAGGTGGAGAAGGCACAGGAGACAAGAGAAGGCTGAGCAAGAGGAGGCAACAGGAGGCTGCAGAAGGCAAGAGTTGATGAGAGGAGGCCTGCGGGCTGCAGAAGAGGAGGCGACCGGTGGGAACGGGAGCCAGCAGGAGGCAAGAGAAGGTTTAGGATGTTAGGGAGGAAGAGGAGGCAAAAGACAACAGCAGGTAGGAGGAGGAGAGCAGGAGGAGGAGAGGCCACAGAAGGAAACCGGACGCCAGAAGAGGCGTAACAGATGGAGAAGGAGGCGGAGCAGGAGGCAAGAGGAGGCAGGAGGCGGAGGTCAAAGAGGACGCTAGAGGAGGACAGAGCAGGACAGAACACGTAAAGAATGACTAGTCACAAGGAGGCAACCGGAGAAGAAAGAGGAGGAGGCCACAAGATGCCCGGGGAGACAACAGGAGGCAAAAGCAGGAGGAGGAGAAGACAACAGGGTAACAGGAGAAGGAGGAGGTGCCAGACACATAAGGCAATAGGGTTCAAGAAGAGGTGACAGAAGAGAAGGAGGAGAAGCATGAGTGGGAGTCGGTGGAGGAGCCATAGGGAACAAGGGGCCGAAGGAGGCAACGGAAGGAGTAGAAGGAATTAGCAGGAGGAAGCAATGGGAGGCCATAGGCTCCAGAAGGAAGAGGAGGGGGCGAGGCAGTTAGGGAGAAGAAGAGGTTTAAGTGGAGGAAGATGGAAAGGAGGAGAATCTGCAGGAGGAGGGAGCAGCCAAAAAGGAACTGGAGAAGGAGCAAGGGGAAGAGGAGGAATGGAAAGAGAAGAAGGATGACGAAGAGCAGGAGGCTATGCTGTACAAACATGTGCAGGAACAAAAAGGGAGAAAAAGCAGGAAACGGGGAGGATGAGCAGGAGGCGGTGGAGTCAACGGGAGGAAGCAGGAGGCGACAGGATGAGGGAGGAGGCAAGTGGAGGCAAGAGCAGGCGAAAGGAAAAGAAAGAGGCATCCTCCTCCTTCCCGGGCCGCTTGGTGACAGCTCTTGCCTCCTCCTCCACTTGCTCCAGTACTCTGCTCTTGCCACCACAGGCCTCCGCCTTCCTTCTCCTTTTCCCCTTGCTCCTCTGCTGCTTGCCATTGCTTCCTTTCTTCTCCTCTTCCACCCACCTCCTTTTTTCTTCTGTCTCCTCCTCCTCTTGCCACCTCTTGCCTCCTCCTTCTCTGCTTGACTGCTTTGCCTCCTCCTCCTTTCACGTCTTCCTCCTGTCACCACTTGTTGCTTTGGCCTCTGTTGGCCTCCTCTGGCCTCCTCATCCTCTTGCCTCATAGTGTCGCAGCCTTCTCTTACCTCCTCTTGCTTCCTCCTCCTCCACTTCTTCCTGGTCTTCCTCCTCCTCCTGCCTCCTTTTGCCTCTTGTTGCCTCCTCTGGCATTCTGGTCCGCACCCTCTTCTTGGCTATTCTTGCCTCCAGTGGCATCCTCCTCCTCTTGCCTCCCCTCTCTTCCTCCTCGTCCGCCTTATCTTGCCTCCCGTGACCTTCCTTAGCCAGCTGTTCCCTCCTGCTGCTGCTGCTCTTCTTGCTGCCTGCTGGAGGAGAGGGCAATATGAGGAGGAGGAGGAGGATGAGGAGGGAAGAGGAAAAAACAGGGAGTAAGAGGAGACAACAGCAGGAAAGAGGAAGAGGGGAAGGAGGAAGAGGACTTAACAAGGGCCAGGAGGAGGCAGGCGAAGGAGGAGCAGGGGGAGAAGGCACAGGAGACAAGAGAAGGCTGAGCAAGAGGAGGCAACAGGAGGCAGCAGAAGGCAACAGTTGATGAGAGGAGGCCTGCGGGCTGCAGAAGAGGAGGCGACCACAGGGAACGGGAATCAACAGGAGGCAAGAGAAGGTTTAGGATGTTAGGGAGGAAGAGGAGGCAAAAGACAACAGCAGGTAGGAGGAGGAGAGCAGGAGGAGGAGAGGCCACAGAAGGAAACCGGACGCCAGAAGAGGAGTAACAGATGGAGAAGGAGGCGGAGCAGGAGGCAAGAGGAGGCAGGAGGTGGAGGTCAAAGAGGACGCAAGAGGAGGACCGAGCAGGACAAAACACGTAAAGAATGACTAGTCACAAGGAGGCAACCGGAAGAGAAAGAGGATGAGGCCACAAGATGCCCGGGGAGACAACAGGAGGCAAAAGCAGGAGGAGGAGAAGGCAACAGGGTAACAGGAGAAGGAGGAGGTGCCAGACACATTAGGCAATAGGGTTCAAGAAGAGGTGACAGAAGAGAAGGAGGAGAAGCATGAGTAGGAGTCGGTGGAGGAGCCATAGGGAACAAGGGGCCGAAGGAGGCAACGGAAGGAGTAGAAGGAATTAGCAGGAGGAAGCAATGGGAGGCCATAGGCTCCAGAAGGAAGAGGAGGGGGAGAGGCGGTTAGGGAGAAGAAGAGGTGTAAGTGGAGGAGGATAGAGAGGAGGAGAATCTGCAGGAGGAGGGAGCAGCCAAAAAGGAACAGGAGAAGGAGCAAGGGGAGGAGGAGGAATGGAAAGAGAAGGAGGATGATGAAGAGCAGGAGGCTATGCTGTACAAAGACGTGCAGGAACAAAAAGGGAGAAAAAGCAGAAAACGGGGAGGATGAGCAGGAGGCGGTGGAGTCAACGGGAGGAAGCAGGAGGCGACAGGATGAGGGAGGAGGCAAGTGGAGGCAAGAGCAGGAAAGAGCAGGCGAAAGGAAAAGAAAGAGGCATCCTCCTCCTTCCCGGGCCTCTTGGTGACTGCTCTTGCCTCCTCCTCCACTTGCTCCAGTGCTCTTGTCTCCTCTTGCTGTCTTTTCCTCGTTCTCTTCCTTCCTCCTGCTGGTGGCCCTTCCTTCCTCCTCCTTCTCCTTTGCGTCCTTTTGCCTGTTTTTACTCTTACTGATCCTGCTCCTCTTCCTCTGGCACCTGCTGCCTCTTTTTCCTCCTGCCCCCCCCTCCTCTCTCCTCCTGTGGAAGACCACCCTCTGGTTTTATCTGCATGACCACAGAGAGGACAGTAGGAAGTCGGATGGAAAAGCTACCTCGTCCTCAGAGGCACACGTACATGAGTTGTAAGGAAACACAATCACAAAAGGGTCTTCCTCCAGGAAAACTGCTGCTCCAGTCTCCAGTGGGCAGTTCCCTAGACAGAATGGATGGGCTGATCTTACTCCTGATCTTAATGAATGGATTTCTGGTTCATACTTACAAGAAGTGAGTAGCGAATACTGTGACCAGGACTAGAGAGGCCCTGCCTCCAGCCAGGTGCTGCAGAGGTATAACAGAATTTATTGCACTGTGTGGATTTCTTGGACTGTGCACATCAGACCCACAGGAGTATAAGGCTCTAGTGGACACTGGTGCAAAGTGTACCCTAATGCCATCAAGCTATAAAGGGGCAGAACCATCTGTATTTCTGGAGTGACAGGGGGATCCCGGCAGCTGACTGTATTGGATGCCAAATTAAGCCTAACTGGGAATGAGTGGCAAAAGCAGCCCAGTGTGACTGGCCCAGAGGCTCCGTGCATCCTGGGCATATCCTGCCTCAGGAGAGGGTATTTCAAGGACCCAAAAGGGTACCGGTGGGCTTTTGGTATAGCTGCCTTGGAGATGGAGGAAATTAAACAGCTGTCCACCTTGCCTGGTTTTTTGGAGGACCCTTCTGTTGTGGGGTTGCTGAGGGCCGAAGAACAACAGGTGCCAATCGCTACCACAACAGTGCACCGGTAGCAATACCGCACCAACAGAGACACCCTGTTCCCCATCCATGAGCTGATTCATCGACGGGAGAGCCAAGGAGTGATCAGCAAACTCGCTCACCCTTTAACAGCCCCATATGGCCAGTGCAAAATTCTAATGGCAAGCAGAGACTAACAGTAGACTATTGTGGCCTGAACGAAGTCACGCCACCACTGAATGCTGCTGTGCCAGACATCCTAGATCTTCAAAGGCAGCCAAGTGGTATGCCGCAACTGATATTGCTAACGCGTGTTTCACAATCCCCTTGGTGGCAGTGTGCAGGCTACACTTTGCTTGCACTTGGAGGGGCGTCCAGTACACCTGGAACCGAACTGCCCCGGGGGTGGAAACACAGCCCTACCATTGGCCATGGGCTGATCCCGGCTGCACTGGAACAGGGTGGAGCTCCGGAACACCTGCAATACATTAATAAACTAATAATATTAATCATAATAAATAAAATAAATCATAATTGATAAAATATATGAAAGCAATAAACTATGTTATATATAATATAATTATATATAATATTTTTTTTTTATATATAAATATATATAAATTAAATGGGAGATAGTTCTTACCGTAGCCCTTGGGCCAGTCCGGGCAGGACAAGACGTTGAAAACCTGCTCTACACTGCAGCCAAGGAGAATGGCCCTACCTGGAGCCTCTGGCAGAAAGAACCACGGGACACCCAAGGTTGACCCCTAGGGTTTTGGAGTCAGGGATACAGAGGATCCGAGGACCGCTATGCTCCAACTGAAGAAGAGATATTGGCAGCATATGAAGGAGCTCAAGCTGCTTTCAGAAGTGGTTGGTCCTGAAGCACAGCTCCTCCTGGCATCCCGACTACCAGTGCTGGGCTGGATGTTCAAAGCAAGGGTCCCCTCTACACATCATGCAACTGATTCTACGTGGAGTAAGTGTGTCGCATTCATCACACAGCGGGCTTGAATGCAAAAACCCCAGTCACCCAGGAAGTATGGAATTGATCATGGGCTGGCCAGAAGGCAAAGATGTCGGAATATCGCCAGAGGAGGAGGAGGTGATGCATACTGAAGAGGCCCCACTCTATAATAAACTGCCAGAAAAAGCACAGAAATATGCCCTGGTCACTGATGGGCCGTGTCATATTCGGGGAAAGCATCAGAGGTGGAAGGCTCTGCATGAGTCCTGCATGACGAGTTGCAGAAGCTGCTGAAGGAGAAGGTGAATCGAGTCAGTTTGCAGAGATGAAAGCCATCCGGCTGGCTTTAGATATTGCTGAGCAAGAAAAACGGCCAGTACTTTATCTCCATACTGACTCATGGATGGTGGCAAATGCCCTGTGGGGGTGGTTACAGCAGTAGAAACAGAGCAAGGTTTGCTAAGCAGTGCTTACACTAGGCAAGGACTTTTCAGCTACTCATGCCCTGCCAGCGAGAAGCTGGGAGGGGACACAGCCACGACAGCCAGCCCAAACTGGCCAAAGGGATATTCCAGATGACATGACATCATGCTTAATATATAAGCTGGGAGTAGTTGGCCAGGGGCGCTGCAGCTTGGGAACTGGTTGGGCCTTGGTCTGTGGGCGGTGAGCAATTGTATTGTGCGTCACTTATTTTGTATATTCTTTTCTCATTGCTGTTGCTGTTGTTGTTATTATTATTTCCTCTTTCTTTGCTGCTCTATTAAACTGTCTTTATCTCAACCCATGAGTTTTACCTTTTTTTCGATTCTCCTCCCCATTCCACTGGTTAAACCACAACAGATGTAAAAGACTTGCACTGACTACAGTGAGGTTTCTAAGAACACACTGTGGCGCAAGGCAGGAGCACAGGAGGCAATGAGCTGAAACAAGAGGGTCAGGCTCAACGTAGGGAGAAACTTTTGCAACATGAGAAGAGTCAGACATGGGAAGCCCTTTCCTGGAGAGCGTGTGCTGCCTCCATTCCTGCAAGTTTCCAGACCCCTCTGGATAAAACCATGAGCAACCTGGGGTCACCCTGCTTTGTTTACGATGTTGTTCTACAATGACATTCCATGGTTCCTTCCAGCCTTGAATGACACTTTTCTTCCTCCCCCTTCATATTCTCAATGTCAGGGAAAGTACTTGGGTTCCCTCTGTCTGTGGAAATAATCCACATCCCAGAATCACAGAATCATTAAGGTTGGAAAAGACTTTTAAGATCATCAAGTCCAACCATCAACCCAGCACCACCATGCCTGCTAAACCATGTGCTGAAGTGCCACGTCCACAGGATTTTGGACACTGCCAGTGATGGTGACTCCACCACCTTCATCATAGGCACCCCAAACAGACCCAATGACAACCTTGGCCTCATGACCTTTCATTTCCTTGTTCCATTTTTCCCGGCTCCATTTTTCCCCCTCAGAAAGTCTTCTCTATTAACACATTATTTGCGACAGTCAGCATAGCTTCATCAAGAGAAAGTCCTGCCTGAGCAACCTAGTGGCCTCCTATGATGGAGTGACCACATCAGTGGACAAGGGAAGAGCTGCTGCTGTCATCTCTGTGGGCTTCTGTAAGGCCTTTGACACGGTCCCCCACAACATCCCTCTCTCTAAATTGGAGAGAGATGGATTTGATGGGTGGTCTGTTGAGTGGATGAGGAATTGGTTGGATGGTCACATCCAGAGGGCACTGCTCAATGGCTCAATGTCCAGATGGAGATCAGTGACGAGCAGTGTCCCTCAGGGGAAACATTGTATTGGGACCAGTACTCTTTAATGTCTTCATCAGTGACGTAGACAGTGGGATCAAGTGCACCCTCAGCAAGATTGCAGACAGCACCAAGCTGAGTGGTGCGGTTGACATGCCTGAGGGACAGGATGCCATCCAGAGGGAGCTGGACAAGCTCGAGGAAGGGGCCCGTGTGAACCTCATGAGGTTCAACAAGGCCAAGTGCCCCTGGGTCAGGGCAACCCCTGATACCAATACAGGCTGGGGGATGAAGGGATGTTGCCCAGAGATGCCTTATCCCTGGAAACATTCAAGGTCAGGCTGGATGGGGCTCGGTGCAACCTGGACTAGTTGAGGATGTCCCTGCTCATTGCCGGGGGGTTCGACTAGATGACCGTTAAAGGTCCCTTCCAAGCCAAAGAGCCTATGATTCTGTGATGACCCACAAGTAGAGATATACTGTTCTACATTCTCCTTAGGTCATACTTAAGGAAAACATTAGAACTGTTTTGGACCTCAGACAGGTTTTGCCGAGCCGTAAAACTCATTGACCCACACAACTCATAAAACACAAACTCCAGAGTATCTTTTTCATACCTGAATATATCACAGTATCCACAATATTACAACCGTCTAGTGAGAATTCTAACATGTATTTCACTGCTCAAATGGCTGGCAATGACAGAAAAGGACACTTCCAAATTGTTAGCTGCCAGGGAAGGACACTGCTTTTCTTAAACTGCCCTGTCCGCTTTTACCACTCTAGTACGTATCGGTGGGCTGTTAAGAAGTCGTGTGAACGTAAATATTTTTTCTTCCCAACACATACGGATCCTAACATTAACAATTTTCACAATGCTTTCTGTAGGTTTCATGATGCATTAGTTAGGGAAATGCAATTCCACTTGCGCAGTTTGTGAATACAGCTCTCTAGCGATGCAGCATGGCAGCTTCTACAGATAACACAGCAGCAGCTTATGGGCTACTTATTTCCAAGTCGACCTCAATATATTCTGAGTGCCATTTGGGTTTGCGTTCAATATCTAAGTCGATGTCATAAGCTAGATTAAAAAACACCTGAAATTGGGTATAATAAATGTTTCACTTAAATCTTTTGGCCAAGTCTTTTCAAGTCAAAATGGACAATTTATTCAGAACTGTGCAGAGGAAAACGTGTCAAACAAGCAACAGTAGTAGACAAAAACAAATGCAGAGCAAGGAAATATGAACAACGCTGCACAACGCCTATTTTGCTGCATTTCCTCAAGGTGGTTGCATGTATTAGAAATTAAATTCCTTCCATGTGAATTGTCACGTAGCAAGTGAAGCAAAGTGGCACCTAGTTTTTTGTGGAACACTGCTGAGAAATTCATTCCACAGCTCTCTGCTATGAATACTTCACAGCTGAACATTTTAGAAAGAGAGAATTCTTCCCAAAGCGGCAGGTACATTGTTCAAAAGGTGACTGGTTTTATTTGTTTTCAGCTTTTCTGGATGGTTTACTTAGCTTCAGCTAACGTACCTTTTGTCAAAATATTTAAAGAGAAGATCTCAGAAAAACAAATTCCAGAAGACTTAGACATTCGTCAAATAGCAGACGGAAGAAGACGCAGTAAGAAGTGGTAAGACTCTCATAGGAGACTGTGTATGCTCTCACTCATTCTCTCAGACAAGGGAGACCTCTTTATTACTGCAATTATTAAAAGAGCTCTTGATTACGGTATGTTACTCCTTTATTACTACCTCTTCTTTGTACATCTTTGTACGTCACCCTGAAGGAAAGACATGAAAAGGTAGCACAGCCTCTGTTCTTGACAAGAGAAGGGGGAGAGAGATTTGCTAGAAAACACCATGTCAAAACGATGGTAGTCAACATCCTTTTAACAGCATTACCAAAGACAGACCTAACATCGCCCCGCGCTGAGATACCTGAGAAGGTTCTAACACCTGGCGTGGTATCACCTTGCTGAAGAGAGCAGAAATGAGTATCAAGCAATTCACAGTTCTGGCTGGAGTTTCAGACGTACGCTAGTAACGTTTCTAGCATAACTTTCCTAAGAAAAATAAGGTCATGATAATCTTTTGTCTCATTACTTATTTATCTGTGTTCAGAAAAGCAACGGCTAGAAATGGCACAGCACTACAAGATTTGCTAGACAACAGCAGACCCATTCAGGACGATGCTCTGTCCTTGAACGTGAGGAACATAAGCACATCAGTAAATTAATATCAAGAATGCCACAGAGCAGAGGTGCTCTCCTGCAGCCTCTGTCATAGAGTCGTAGTAGTACGAGACTCTAAAAGAGGCTTAAACAGCTCATTAAGCTAAGAGAACAAAACATTAGCTACACAGAAAACTGCAAATTACGGACAAATATGTTTGTTTACTTTTAACTAACGTGTTCCATCTCAGCCGCATCAAAGTACACGTCAATGTTTCAGTACAAGAGGAGGCTCTGTACCCGATTCTCATCGCAAAAGACGCAGTACAACACCTTTTCCGTCACTTTCATATATAGAGAGAGTGAAGTTATAAACACTTTACAAACCTTTTTATCTGAAAAGCTGTGGTATGGAAGGCATACCTGAAAAACAGGGAAAAATAAGATGGCTGTATGTGAAAGGAAAGGCTACTTTCCCTGAATGCTGAAAAGCAGCTAGCAACATGGGCAAAGCATTTCCAGTAATACAATTTGAGCGGAACTGAGATTTTGTAGATTAAATAGCTGAAAAAAAAGTTAAGTTTTCCATTTATAACTAACCTGTAACCTTTTGAAATCCAAGGATCCACTTAGCTTCTTTCTCAAAAAACCTCATCCAACTTAGATGAGACCTGGTTAGTTCAGTGCCACTGTGTAGCTTCAACAAGAACAACAGCAAAACCTCTTCAGTAGAACAGAATCAACTCTCAACTACTACAGAGAAGTATCTGAAAATCAGCTGGCTTGTCCTTCTCACCACCCCTGCCCAGAGGCTGCAGCTGCCTGTGATCCAAGGCTGAGCTCTGACACAGGACAGCTGCGCATCCTTGGCTCAGACATCCAGGGAAATTGCCAAGTGGTGAGGAAAAACCTTGCAAGGTGAGAAAGCTGAAATGCAGAGAGAGGCTGGGCTGTTGTAAGCGGGACAGTTAGGGTATCCAGAGAGGAAAATCAACATGAAAAGATGGAAAATGCTAATGGAAAACAACAAGGAGTTGGAAGACAGGAGCTCAGCAAGACTTCAGATCAGCCCAGTCCATGCAGCAGCAGACCCCCACCCTTGCCCTCCTGGCTGAAGGCTGCCCAGCCAGCAAAGTCCCTGAATTTATCTCCTTTGGGGTGCATGTTAGCACCTTGCACAATGTCTTGCTACTCTGTGCCATCTTTTGTTTTTACTGAAAGTGTAAAGCAGGGGGTTTTGTTAAGTGGCGTGGCTCCTGCTTGCAAAGCCTCTGCACATGAAAAAGGATGCAGTAAAGGGACCTGCTAAGGGAACATGACAGCAGGTACCTAAAGTGATTCCGTTCGGAGAAGGTGAAACAACCATTCAGCGTTTCCATATTCAGCTGACTCTCCCTGCTCTTGCAGAGTTTTCCCTTGGATTCCGTTCAGCCCAAGCTCATGGCAAGTTCACTCTTTCCAGTCTAATCACCATTTGCTTGGTGGAATTCTTACAGGCAATAGCAATGGACTGACTACACTGTTTCTGGATTTTCTATATGAAACTGGACTGTCATCTGATACTGTACACTACCAGAGACTAAAAACAGTTGCTGCAATCAACGTTGTTACCATCATCGAAACAGCAATTTAAATTGTTTGGGTTTTTATTTATTAAAATAATATGCAAACTATTTTTTCTGCTATAGTGAGAAAGGCAGAAGTTTCAAGTTCCGCCTCTTTTCCAAGCCACATTTCCATAGACATTGCTCTACGGTTGACTCACATGCTAAGCTTGGTGGGTGTATATTCCCACTGCAAGACACACACACCCCCCTGCAGACCCCTGGGCCAGGCTTCCATTTTCCACCCCAGACAGCGCAACGCGCGCGCTCCTTCCCGTTTTGAGTTCCCTGCTTTTCATTACCCTAACCCTTGACGTCCTCCTGATCACGTGCTGAAATCTGTGGCGAAATCATTTCGCTGAAAGGCCAACAGATCTGCCCATGCCGCTCCTCAGCTTTCCACTCTGGCTTGCGCAACACGCCTCACTCCTTCCCATGCTGAGCTCCTTATTCGTCATAATCCAAACGTCAGTCCTAATCCCCAGGCACATTCAAAGCCTGGTAGATGTATGTGGGAGATACGACTGAGAGACAAACAGCAGGTCTGCCGTTTCCCGTGCCAGCCCTCATCTTCCCACTGTGACTCGTACGACACAGACCACTCCCCCATCTTCTGAGCCTCTTATGTCTTATAACCCTCCTCCTCCCCTGAGGCTTTCAGCAGTCCAGATGGATTATGGAACAGTTCTCATACTATGTCGCTGTGCTATATGCTCAGACGAAAAAGAGAGGGTCCTGTGAAATTTACCCTGCTGTCCTTGGGGATGAAAACAAAAAACCACCAGGGAACAACATTGTGTGGAAAATATTCTGTAAGGCCTTGCGACGTAGCACATACCAATAGGTGGTGCAGGCATAAAGAGAACAGAAGTGAAGAGGGACAAGAGAGAACATGCACACCAACCTACCGTGATCTCAGTCCCTCAGTCCCAGCACAGGGCTTTCGGGGGCTTTAATTTTCCCATCGCTGTAAGCAGCTCCCATCAGAAAATAAAAGCAGAATCGTGTCAGACATCTAGGTTGGTCAGGAGGGGAAAAAGTCTAGAAAAGAAACCCCGTTGTTGTCCGACTCTTCACTTGGGAAGAACCTGCGACACTGACAACGAGCTGCAGCCTCCCCCCCGCCCCCTTTCTGCTGGAGGAAAACTGTCTTCATTGACCTTAGAAGCAGGGGGGCAGGGGGGCAGTGAACATAACAGGAGATGGGTTTCGAAACTGTATGACTGAGACTCTTCCTATGTCAGCAACGCTAATGTATTTTATCTTTCTTTACTAACTAGGCATGGGCTAATAGTAATCCTTCCATTAGACTTCACATTTCAGACATACTGAAAGAAATTCTGCACTTTACCTGGAACATCTCTTTCCTTTTGGCCTTTAACAGGATTCTGAGCAGAAACGATTTGCAACCCACGAAGCCCTTCCAGCAAGTTACGCAGATGCACCATTTCACAGGGCATGCTGCTTTTGTCCTCCCTCATACCCCACACACTGAACGCAAGAAAGACTGTAGCCACACCTTCTTCTCTTTTTTGCCACCTTCTAAAAAGAGTTGAGAAGTTACTGGAAAGGTTTTCACTTATATTTAAAGTTTCCAGGAGAATATTCAAAATGTCTTCTGGATATGATTAGACACCCAACATACAAAACTCAACTAAACTGCCAGTTCCTGTGTTCAGCGACTTACAGTATTTGCAAGGCATGCTTGACCGTGTACAGACATATTTTTACCCTGAAAGTGAGAAAAAGGGAATGTTTCTCCGACGCCGGCTGTCCAAGTAGAATTTCTTCTAAGCTGTTCTTTTCCTCTTTTGAAACACATTCCTTTAGGTAAAGCTTACCTTTACAGGCAGGGATAAATGTCAAGCAACACATTCTGGGCCTTTTTTTGTAGCTGCCATAGAAGTTACATCCATAGAAAGAAGGCAGAAGTCTTTCCTTCCCCCCTCTTAATAAGAGCACTGGAAAGAGAACAAAATGCGTCTGCTCATTATTACATGCAAGAGCAGTGACTTGGACAATCGCAAGAAGCCTACCGGTATGCACACTTTGCATCAGCTGTTTTAGTTGTCACACGGGGAACATGGCTTGCGTGAGCCAATGCCTGGAGAGAGAAAAAGCATCTTTGCAAACCTTGCTCTGGAGACCACTGATGGCTGAACGAGCGTCCACACTTCAAAGAGCATCACTAAATTTTGATATACCCCTTGCAAGTAATTAATAAAAACCACTTATAAGGCAATTGCAGGTTAGTAATGCTTTGGTGAATTTCACGGCCTAGCACATTCATTTTTATCCAGGACCACCTCTGGCTTTTCTAACATGTCATTATCTCTGACAATGTCAGTGGCTAACCACGTAGCAGAACTAAAGGAAACTGGCAAGGTCATTACAGTTGTGCCCTTTTCTTTATTTCATGTTACGAAAAAGCAGCTGGAAGGTTTTAGCCTTTACTTCCTCATCCCTTCCCAGTGCTTCGTCTGATATACTGATTCTGAATACTGATTTCATTACTTTCTTGGAGAGTGATATTTTCAAAGGACTGGGGTGATCAATAACTCAGGAAGAATTAAAACCAAGGTCAAGGTTAACAGTATGGCGATGTAAAGAGAAAGCCTGGCGGACTGTCAACAAAGGGGAGGAACACCTTTGGAAAATCTCTACATTCATTCTGGCTGGATATAGCAGGTCCTACTAAGGCAAATGTGGAGTCTGACTCCCGAGGATCTTCTCAGAGCACGTCAGATGACACAAAGGACAGACCACAAAGCCATTCTTAGCACAACCCTGCTCCGCAGCAGCACCTGAAGGGTACAGGAGCCAGGCAGGAAAGGCTTTCCCTATCATCACAGGCTGCCTTGCTGGCCTTTTCGGGCAGCTCCTCCCAGCGCTCCTCCTCCTGGGCCGAGCACCCCGTATCACCCTGTCTGCCCTGAGCGCCTGTGCACTCCCATAGGCAGTGCTGCCTCCCAAAATAGGTCCACCCTTTGCCACTTGTACACCCTCCACACTGGTGTAGAAGGAGCAAATGCAGTACTTTGCAGACTCAGTCATTCATTGGCAATGGCTGTTTGTGGCAGGGATGCAGCTTCCACAGGTATTTTGCTCTGCGCGAGAGGAAACTGCCTCAGTGCACGCTGGCAAAAGGCTGACAATCTCAGTAAAGCTGCGCTGATTTTTGATTTAAAGTTTTGTTTTCTGTCTTGTGACTGATTCGACAAAACAGACCCAAGACTTGGAAAGAGATGCAGCGAAGGCTCTTGGCTGTGGGCGTGTTTTGGCCAGAATCCCTTCCGAGCCCAAGAGCAGAGTTTTCAACTTACTGCATCAGGAAGAGCCTGGCGTGGTCAGTTTTGCTGCACTCTGACTCGGAGGGTGTCACAGTCACTCCTCACACCCCGCGTGGGAGTCCCGGGGTGCAGCTCACCGCCGCGGCGCTCCCGTGCCAGGACGGAGCCCAAGAGAAGTCCAGCGGTGCGGGACCAGCGATCCCCGTGCCAGCGTCACCTGGCCTTGGCACGTGCCTTTGCCCGGAAACATGGAAACAGCGTCAGAGAGGGCTGCTCCCAGGCGAGTCGCCCAGCTCAGGGCTGAGGAGAGCTGGCCATGACAGCTGGAACAGGGCCTGTGAGGGGAGGGGCCTCCGCTGCGCACGGCCCCATGGGAGGGAGAGGCTCTCTGCTGCATGCAGCCACGGGAGGGGGAGGGGCGCTCTGCTGCACATGGCCCTGCCGGGGCGGGGGGGGGCCTTTCTGTTACACACCACCTCACAAGACGGAGTGTCTCTCTGCTGCACAGGGCCCCATGAGGGGGGCAGGAAGGGGCACTGTCAGTCTCCCTCCCCTCGCGGCGCCCCGCCCTCCATAGGTGACATGCGGGGCTGGGGCGTGCCAGGGGGCGGTGCTTGGGGGAGGGGCAGCACCCCGGGGGCGTGGCTGCAGTGGGGAGGCTGGGCTGTGAGGTCACAGAGCCCCGCTGTGCCACGCGTGATGTGCTGTGCCGTGCGCGGGCACTGCTTCAGCAGTGCCAGCAGCGGTGACGACAGCAGCAGCACCAGCGGCAGCACCAGTGACCGCGGCATGGTGCAGGCGCGGGGGCCCATGGCCCCCACCTGCCTGCTTATTCTCCTCCTCCTGGTGGCCCTGCAAGCCCGGCATGCCCGGCCTGCTCCGTGGCGAGAAAGGGGATTAGGTAGGCAGGCAGGCAAGGGCCAGCACCAAGATGCTGGGGTGGCAGTGGGGCTGGGGTCATGGTGGGGCAGGGCCGGGAGAGCAGCAGGGCCAGGCTGGGCCGCGGGAGTAGTGGCCAGCTCCACGGGCAAGTGGCAGGTAGACGCCCTGCGGAGAGGCACAGGGAGCTGCAGCCACTGCAGGGGCCTTTTCCAGGTGAACAGTGGGGCCGGGAGCAGTGCTGCGGGGTGAGAAACCGTCCCTAGACTAGGCCTTGCTCCAGCCTGCCCTGGGGCAGCCTTCCCGCGGCCTGCGTATCGGGGCCAGAGCTGCACGGCAGGCCTAGGCAATAGCCGGTGGGAGCGCTTCTCCCGCAGGCTGGTCACAGCTGTGCCTGGGGCTGCGGCTCTGCTGCTCCCTGGCCGGGTCCCAGCTTTCAGCCTCCAGGACATCCATCCTTGAGAGAGGTCCGCTCAGGAAAACCGGAGCACTCCTGTTCCAGCCACGCAGTGCTCTGCTCGGGCAAACCTGGGTCCCCAACACACAGCCCCAGCCCGCAGCCTGGGGGAAGAGACAGGGCAGCGCTGGTGCAGCCTCTCACTGGCCAGCAGAGTCTTCTCCCTGAGACGTGTGAATGATCTTTTTTTTTCCTCCAGCACTTTCATGTGGACTTTTTTTATGCACAGTAGCGTCGTCCCAACAAGAAATCCGAGAGGGGCCGTATGTTTGTCCATCTGGTCCTTGAGGGGTGTTGCACATGGCCTGGAAATAGCATTTGGAGAGCTTCCAAGTGCCAGCCAACAGGTCACTGAAGCCCCTCTGCAGCTTTGGAAACTTCCACCCACATCTCGGTCACACATCATTACTTGACTCCCTTGCAGTCGCTGCAGGTCACTGAGAAAGTAGATCACAACCTCTAACGGAAACGTACTTGATTACAGCTGTGCCTGTAGGTGATGGCCACCTGACTCCTAGGACAGATCTTGTCCCGGATCCTCAGGGTGATCCCACAGGTATGTCACCTGAATGAATGAGCATTTAGGTTTTAATATTCTGTTCATATGAAATTTAACTTAGTTCAGACATGCAGAAGAGCAGAGGGGGAATGGGTCGGGCTCAGTGATGGGCCCTAGGGCGCTCTGCCTCGTGCAGCTGTCTTGCCCAGCCCCTCCAACCCTGCGCTGCTTCCAGTGCGTGCTGCAAAGCCAGCAAGCTTGTTGGGGTTGAGTTTAGAGCTGGTGTCAGCTCCAGGGAGTCCTTTCTCCCAACAGCTCCGTGCATGGTTTGCTTGGGATCAGCATGGCCCAGCCACCCAGTAACTGCACGGTGCTCCTGAGTGGAAGGGAGAGACGAGTGCCATGGAGCAATCCCACATTTGAACTGCATTCACTGCTGTTCAGATCTGCACAAGTATATTGAAATATTTCCCGGGAGCTGCTCTGTTCTGTTTACAGGCATGGCTGGAGATGGTGGATCTGCAGCTTCCTGGCTGGGTTCCAGGGCTGTTGCGCAGGGAGATCACACGGGTATGTCATGGCTTTTAACCTCCTTTGAGAGCTGCCCGCTCAAAGCCCAAATGTAAGCGAGGCATCTGTTGCAGGCGTGAGACTATAGAGTGCCTGGTGCGTGCCATGTCATTACGTGATCCCCTCGTACATTCTGCTATTCAGTTATGACGGTGTATATCACAATGTGTGGTGAAAACTTCTCATGGGTGTGCGGTTGCAGATGTGGCTCCGGCTCCAGGTCCTCGGCTGGATCCTGCGCTGGAGCTCCCCTGGCAGCCCAGGGGTGAGTAGTCAGTCTCGACTGACTTGACAGACTAAGCACTCCATTTCAGTATCTTGCTAGTGAGAAACTTAACTTAATACGTTCTGTTAAGGTCCTCAAAGAGCAAAGTATGAAGCCAAAATAGGGGAATCTTCCCAGCGGTCACCAGAAGTCCTGAAGGAAATCCTTAAAGAACTGGAGAAAACAGCACATGGTGGGTATATATCCCCCCTTAACCACTTAAGACTTGGGAAGCTGAGGTTTTAGACACATGTATGGAGAAGCCATAGCCAACACAAGCAGAAAGGAATCGATCAGAGCCTCGCTGCACTGGCACTCGATTTCACAACTTGCAGGCCATGACGAGCCACAGAGATGGTCCAGAGTCTCTGCTGCCAGCTGTGGTTCAAGCTGAGTCCCAGGGACAGCTAGCTGTTGCCCCAGTTTTACCGTTACTGGCCAGGGTGGTTCTGGGCAGGTGTTGATATCCAGCCGGCAGGGAGTGGTGTCACTTACGCCTTGCAAAGAGCTTGGGGTTCAGTCTACTCTGTCTACTCCGTTACCCTTACTGTGTGATGGACTTGGCATGATGGGACATGCTTCTCCAAAGGGCCCTTTTCCCCAGCTGAACTGGCTCCAGCATCTTCCTGTCCTCTCTGAAGGAAGTCATTTACCATCATGTTGCAGTTTGCCAAAAAGGCATGCACTAAGGGCGAGCGAGAAGATCACATGCCATCTCCTCGTCTCTCGGCAGGTCAGGTTTTGCTACCTGCTGGTACACTGGAAAGTGCCTAGCCCTTTAATTTTTCTCTGTGAATGACACATTGTTTGGACTAGTGATGAGGTGCACCCCCCAAATGCCCAGGCTTCGTTTCTAAGCATTATTAACGGATTTTGCCCCCTGAAGATACCGTGTTCCTTCTAATGCAAGTGACCCCATTTCTTTTGTAAAGAGATGGACCGTCAGACTGTGGAGAAGGAGGCGCTTCAGCAAGGAGGCAGTCACGCAGTGCCAGTCTCTGATGAAAACACAGGGGCAATTCAATCAACAGGTAATTGCTGTCCCTCGGTCATCCCGTGCCATAAATCCAAATCAGTGTGCCTGCAGGCTCTTCCCCTGGTGCCCGCTACTGCACACCGTGTCAGCAGGCAAACTGTTAGTACAGAGCAAGTGTTCTAAAAGAAGCTAGGAACGGCTCTCTGAGGAGGACTGTCATCTCTGGCATGTGGAGGTTGTTGCCATCAGCATGCCAGAGAGATGCTGGCAACTCTCTCGGGATGCAGAGAGATGCTCACCTCCCACTGCACCCGGTTCACAGGAATTTCAGAACTCTGCCATTTTGGGAACAAGGCCATCTGAACCATGCTCAGTAGATGATGGGAAATGTGACTCTTAATCGAATGTACCTCCCTCGGTACCTGCGTCCCAGAGCTTGCCGTGAGTCCCTAGAGGCCCAGGGACTCTGTAGGCACAACAGCGGGTGATCTCTCCTGCGAACTGAGGTCCAAGGAGAGTCACTGATGAATCAGCCATGAGCTTAGAGGGAACGTGCACTGTCCTTCTCTATCCTCTGTGCCTGAGCCATGCTAAAGCTTTCCCTTTTTTGATTCTTGGCAGTGCTGTCCAACCCCGGGGAAGCCCACCGTGCCAGGATATATGAATTCTTTCACAAGAATCCAGGTAATGAGCAGTCTTGCAGGGGGCCATAAGTGGGAGACAAGTCCTGAAATCTGGGGGCATGCGAGCACTGCCTGTACTAGAGAAGAGGCAAAGGGGGAGAGTGAGGTTCAGGTCTATCCTGAGAGGGCCTGACTCTGTCCCCTCGGGGTTTGGGTGCTGGACTGGGGAGGGAGAGCTGGGGGTGGCGCTCCCTGATGCAGGGGTGGTTCTGTCCATGTCACTCCAAGGGGCGACTGGTCAAACAGCTGTGCTCCCCCACATGCTCTCCATCAGGCCTCGTGAGTTCTGTTCAGTGGGACAACTTGTCCCAAAGGGTCAGAGAGAGCCTTGGAGAGTGAAGGTGGGCAAGTACAAAAGAAATCATGTGCAAATGTGAAGGGTGGCCAAGAGGAGAGATCAAACCCATGACACTGGGTAAACTGGATTACGGTCATCCCAGGGTGTAAGCAGAGCTGAGAGGACAAAGAGAGGCTCCAGAGTGCATTGATTTGCAACAGCTTTGGGAGTTCCCTTTGTTTCTGCTGAAACCAAGGAAATGTGGCAGCGCCAGGATGGTCTCTGGTTCAGAGAGGCAAACAAAGTGAGAAAGAGAATTTCCTGGCAATGTCAGACCTCCTGTGAGATTACCAGTAGTGCACAGGGGACACTAACGTGCAGAACTGTTCCTCCAGGCATGGATGGCAAGAGAAGCTCAAATGCTGCAGATCCTAAAGATTTCCAGAAGTACTGCACAGAAGGCGCCATGGCGGTCTTGGGCTCCATGCTGCTTGGGATGGTATTTTGTTGTGCTATCCACCTGTGGAGGAAGAGAAAACAGTGAGTTGTTGGGAGGTGTTTTTGCACAACTTCTGTATTGGATCGCTGCTACTAGCCATGCAGCATTTTGAGGCAGGGTACTCTGGAGTGCCGAGTTAGCTACCGATGAGACTCGACTGAGATTTCTGCTGTAAGATGTTTTAACTGGCCTCTCAATTCATGGGCACTGTTTTCTGAAACCCTCCTTACTGTGGCAAGTGTCAGTTAAAAGTGACCCTGCCCCAACAAGAGCAGACCCAGCGACAGATGTAGGCAGAGCAAAGTCAGAAAGCAAAAACAACAAGGGATGACACGGCCATAGGAACTGAGAACTGCAAGAACGACATCTCCCTACCAGTGAGCCTTCTAGCGAGCCTTCCATCACAAATCACCCTGTTAGGTGATGCCGTAAATCCCAGATGTTCACCTCGGCCAAGGTGCCCCAGCACCTAAGACCGTGGTGAGGAACCTTCCTGGCTATCTGCCTTGCTTTGGAGAAAGAGAGTCAGTCTGTCCCATCTGCACCTGAACACTGCCAGCGTGTGCATTCTCAGCACAGCCAGGAATTCTGTCAGTGCAGAGGTACGTATTGAGAGCACCTCACCGAAGAGAGAGCCCAGGCTGTCACCTTGTCTGGTCAGGGATGGGCAGGGGAGCCGAGTGCTGGTCTCTGCCAGGCACACAGAGAAAGGAGAACCAGAGGCTCTCCTGGCCCTGCAGTGCCGTGCCTGGCTTTGGTCCCCCTCGTCTGTGGGGGTCAGGTCTCCTTTGCGGCACATGCAGAGCAGGCAGGTCGGGATGGTCAGGGCTAAGAGGAGGCGAGCCATGGGCAGGTGGGCAGAGCCCCAGCCGAGGAGTGTGGGGTGCCCTGTTTTCTGCACAAAGCTCTCCGTTCCTACAGGTCCCATGTGCAGCCAAGTGCCCGCACCCCATGGTGCACCCAGTGCTGCCCTGCACCCACCCAGCACCGCAGCTGTGGCGGGGCCTCAGCAGCCTCCTCTCTCCGCAGGCGCCTCTCTGCAGCTTCAGGAGCCCAGCCTGACACCAGCAGCTGCAGCTCACACCCAGCACCCCTGCGAGCCGGACCTGATATCAGCAGCCACCGCTTGTGCCTGGAAAACTGTCCCACCTGCCACGGAGCCCCGGGGGGAGCAGCCCCTGCCAGCCCCAACAGCAGCCTGGCTCACCCACCCCCACCCCAGCCCCCATGGCTTTCCAGCTCAGCCAGATGACTCTTGCAGGACTGGCCCAGTGCCCTCCAGCCCCCGGAGGAACTGAAATCACCCCCCACCCCCCAAGCTATAGGGTGTCTAATAAAAGACAGGCTTGGAGCCTAAAAATGAGGATTTGGGCGCTCAAAATGTGGCTTTGGAGCCTGAAAATGAGGGGAACTTTTTGGTTCCCATATGGACCTCAGAAATGAAGCTTTGGTCCTTACTGTAGATGAAACAAGGATCTAAAACGATTACAAGGTTTTAGCATGTGTCACTAATCAACTCTAAGTTTTGCAAGTTTCTTAATATATGGAAGGTTATTGATTACATGGTTAGTATGACATTAGTATAGAATTCTTTAGCCTAATAACTGTGTGATTTTGTTTAACGGGCTACTCTCGTAGTCCTTAGGCTGTATTTCCTCAATGCTAACATTTCAGCTATGTGTAAACAGTTAATCACGAGGAAAGCAGGCCTCTTGAAAATTAAAACCAAGAAGAGTTAAGAGCAAGGACAGAGAGATTAAAGAGAACAGAGAAGATATCTTAACCTTGAGCGTAGAGACAGACTGGCAGGAGTGCTCTAACAAGGATGATAAGAAGGAACCGCTTGGCTGGACAACAGAAAGGACAAACATCCAAGGAGAAGAAATTATCCTCAAGAGACCCGTGACCATAAAAGGGAAAAAAGAGTAGGGGGCTGACTCCCGAAAAGACCACCGACAACCACCTGAGACCCTCGCGCATGCATAGTGGAGTTTTGGAACGCCAGCATTTTGTAAACGTAATATATAAGCAAGGAGGCGGTGATTTCTTGGAAAATGTGTGACTATTCATGTCTTTAAGGTATATAAAGGATGAACTTTTGTTTCAGTGCATGCATGTTAGGAAGAGCTATCCCCCATGCATCCGGCCCTGTAATAAACATACCTGCTTTATAACTCATTTTGAGTTGTGAAGTTTGTTTCCGCACGTCATAGAATCATAGAATCATAAAATTGTTGGGATTGGAAGGGACCTTTAAAGGTCATCTAGTCCAATCACCCTGCAATGACCAGGGACTTCTTCAACTGGACCAGGTTCTTCAGAGCCCCGTCCAACCTGCCCTTGACTATTTCCATGGATGGGGCATCTACAACCTCTCTGGGAAACTTCTTCCTGTGTTTCACCACGTGCACGGTAAAAAATTTCTTCCATCCCTCTGATCATTTTTGTGGCCCTCCTCTGGACCCACTCCAGCATGTCCATGTCTTTCCTGTGCTGAGGGGCTCCAGAGCCGGCCACAGTACTCCAGGTAGGGTCTCACCAGAGCGGAGTTAGAGGGGCAGAATCACTTCCCTCGACCTGCTGGCCGCGCTGCTTTTGATGCAGCCCAGGATACAGTTGGCCTTCTGGCCTGTGAGCGCACATCGCCAGCTCATGTCCGGGTTTTCATCCAGCAGTACCCCCAAGTCCATCTCAGCATGGCTGCTCTCAATCCCTTCATCCCCCAGCCCGTACTGATACTGGTCTTTGAGCATTCCAGTGGAGGCTTAGACCTGTAAAAGAGGGATTTGGACCCTATAAATGAGAGTCTGGACCCTTAAAACAGGAGTTTGGAAGTTAAAAATGGGGCTTTGGGCCCTAAAGATAGGGCTGTGGAAATGAAATTGAGGCTTTTAACCCTCAATTAGGGGGTTTTAGGATTAATTAAATTAATTGATTAAATTAGGATTTGTGCCCTCAAATGATGCTTTGGTAGCAAAAACTAAGGCTTTTCACCCTACAAGTGGGTCTTTGGAGGCTCAAAATGAGGCTTTGGACATTAAAGAAATGAGGCTATGTACCCTAAATGAGGAGTTGGGCCCTTAAAATGAGGCTTTGGGCCCTTAAAATGAGGCTTTGGGCCCTCCAAATGAGTATTTGGAGCCTCAGAATGACGCTTTGGGCTCTCCAGATTGCAGACTGGATCCTAAAACTTAGACTTTAGTTCCTGAAAATGAGGCTTTGGTAGCTGAACGTGAGGCTTTGGAAGCTAAAAATAAGGGTTTGGGCCTGAAAATGAGCCAAAGGCCATATGGCTTTGGACTCTAAAACTCAGGCTTTGGAACGTCAAAATCAGACGTCAGGCCTTAAAAATGCTGCTCTGGGCCCTTAAAATGAGTCTTTGAAACTTCAAAGCGGAGCTTGGTACCTATAAAGTAGGCTTTGGACACTAAAAATGCATTTTTGGACTTTAAAAATGAGACCTTGCAAACTAAAACGGAGCCTTTGGACCATTAAAATGAAGCTGCTCTCTAGAAAGAGGCTTTCTGCAGCTTAAAATGGGGGTTTCGATCGAAAAATGAAACTGTGGGCCCTAAAAAAAGGCTATGGGTAATACCAGACAAGTTTGGACCCTAAAAATGAAGCTTTGGGCACTATAAATGAATCACTGAATACTAAAAGAGAGGTTGGACCATAAAAACGAGGGTTTGGAAACGCAGGATGTGGCTTGGACCCTAAAAATGACTAGCTGAATCCTAAAACTGAGCCTTTGGAGCCTGAAAATCACAGAATCACAGGATCATTAAGGTTGGAAAAGACCTTTAAGATCATCAAGTCCAACCATCCACCCAACACCACCATGCCCACTAAACCATGTCGCAAAGTGCCACGTCCACGTGTTTTTTCAATATTTCCAGTGATAGCGACTCCACTACTTCCCTGGGCAGCCCGTTCCAATGTTTCACCACTCTCTCAGTGAAGAATTTTTTCCTAATATCCAGTCTATACCTCCCCTGGCGCAACTTGAGGCCATTTCCTCTCATTCTATCGCTTGTTACTTGGGAGAAAAGACCAACACCCACCTCACCACAACCCCCTTTCTGGTAGTAGTGAAGAGCGACAAGGTCTCCCCTGAGCCTCCTCTTGTCCAGGCTAAAGAACCTGAGTTGCCTCAGCTGCTCTTCATAAGACTTGTGCTCTGGACCCTTCGCCAGCTTCATTGCCCTTCCCTGGACACACTCCAGCAATTCAGTTTCTTTCTCGTAGTGAGGGGCCTGATGCTCTCTCACTCCAAACACATAGAGAGACCCTCACCACCTTGGTGTCATGTACATATCCACACTGAAAACTCACTGCTCTTCCAGGATACTACTGTATAACCACGTGGTTATAAAAGTCTCTCCACTGCTCCGTGCACAGGCAGAGCCTGAATCCCAGGTTACATTTGATGGCCCCGTGTTATGCAGAAGGTGTTTGCTTCTGCCCACCAGAGCTGTGAAGCTCTCAATAGACCAAGCTTTCTCATGCTTGCTGTCATTTTCATGCCTCCCTTTGTGAATGGGCAGGTGGAATGTCAGAAGATTTTTAGGACAGGAATTGGGGATGAAACTCAACTGTCTGCAATTTGGATCTGCAGTATTGTCATCTCTGGAGCTCTGCACAGCTCTCTGGTCTTTCCATCTGTAGGAAAGGGACAGGAAAGGGCCACAAAATATTTGAGGCCATGCAGTGGTGGCTCCGTCCTCATATACCAGCAGTTGGGTGAGGGACCTGTGAGAACACACACGCTACCAAATCCAGAGACAAGGCTTGAACAATGCAGTTACTGCCAATATATATGACCTTGGACTGATAGGATGAGAGGAGACTGTTTGGTTAGCTCAGTGGCATATTTTCTAAGCTGTCAGTAAATAAATGTTTACCTGGAATTATAACCTTGAGTGTAGAGACAGACTGGCAGGAGTGCTCTAACAAGGATGATAAGAAGGAACCGCTTGGCTGGACAACAGAAAGGACAAACATCCAAGGAGAAGAAATTATCCTCAAGAGACCCGTGACCATAAAAGGGAAAAAGGACTAGGGGACTAACTCCCCAAAAGACCACCGACGACCACCCCAGACCTCCGCGCATGTGTAGTGGAGTTTTGGAACGCCAGCATTATGTAAACGTAATAGATAAGCAAGGAGGCGGTGATTTCTTGGAAAATGTGTGCATATTCACATCTTTCAGGTATATAAAGGATGAACTTTTGTTTCAGCGCATGTTAGGAGGAGATATCCCCCATGCGTCCAGCGCTGTAATGAACATACGTCAAGAGGGACTCCATTTTAGGTGACGTTTTAGCTCTAGAAACTACTGAAATTGGTGTTTAGAAGCCAGGATGGAGTGTTTGTGCTGGAGCCACTGCAGAGCCCGAAGCATGACCCCAGCACAGAGGCAGCAGCGAGCGTCAGAAGTACTCACAGCATTGGATGTGTGCAGGTAACAGGACACCATCTCCCTCTTGACCCTAGTGTCCTCCGTCAGAGGCTGCTGCTTCTCTTGCTTAGGTTCATATTCCGCTGTTGAAGAAAAGGGAACAAGCTTTCACCGTGTTCATCTCTTCCTCCATATTATAGGGAGTTACAGTTAGAAAGGATGGGACAGGAAATGGGACAGAGAGGGAAAGACAGAAGATAGGGACATGAAGAGGGACTCTTTTCCCTAACCCTAACCCTAGGCAAGCGGTTCCTTCTTATCATCCTTGTTAGAGCACTCCTGCCAACCTGTCTCTAAGGTTAAGATATCTTCTCTGTTCTCTTTAATCTCTCGGTCCTTGCTCTTAACTCTTCTTGGTTTTAATTTTCATGAGGCCTGCTTTCCTCATGATTAACTGTTTACACATAGCTGAAATGTTAGCATTGAGGCAAATAGAGCCTAAGGACTATGAGAGTAGGCCGTTTAACATAATCACACAGTTATTAGGCTAAAGAATTCTATACTAATGTCAAACTAACCATGTAATCAATAACCTTCCATGTATTAAGAAATTTCCAAAACTTAGAGTTGATTAGTGACACATGCTAAAACCTTGTAATTGTTTTAGACCCTTGTTTCATTCCCCCCTTTTCTATTATCCTTGCGAATTCTTTCGCAATCCCTCATAACATACCATTATAATTTGTCCACTGATTAAAATACCTCCCTCTTGCTACTTCATGTTTGATCTTATTCTTTTTCCACATAACATAATCATCCACACTCTTGAACATCGAATCATACAACAAGTACATAAAACAAATAAGTAATTTGGTTAATTTGTTAATTTGTTCCAAACTTCTTCAAATCCCCAAGAGGTGTCATCTAAAGATATTCTTATCATGACCTACTCCGTAGTGGGGGTTATTAAATAGAGAGATGTTAACCGGAACTGGAAATCCTATTAGAGATAAAGTTTGGCTAGAATCTCCTAATATTATTATGTATTTCTGTACATTTTTTTCGCCTAACTGGGCGAGATCTTCCCCTTGGTATTGGGATTGGTACAGCCTCCCAAGCAAAATTCCAAATGGACTTAAATTCTCTTTAGTTCTTGGTTCTACCCTGATTCGTAATAGAGCTAGTGGGAGCGCTTGGTACCAATGTAGATTCGCTTCTTGACTGATTTTATCTAGCTGTTGTTTAAGTAAATGATTCATTTTCTCAACTTGTCCACTTGCCTGTGGCCGATATGAGGCCTGTAGTTGCCAGTTTGTTCCTAAAATTTTAGTAACTTGTTGCACTATTTGCACACAAAAATGAGTACCCTTATCTGAGGACATCACAGTTGGTACCCCGAACCTAGGGATAATTTCATTTAAAAGTACTCGTGTCACTTCCCTAGCACTATTAGTTCTGCAAGGGAAAGCTTCTGGCCAGCACGAAAAGGTATCTATTAATACTAACAAATACCGAACCCTCCCTTTTCTTGGGATTTCAGAAAAGTTTATTTGCCAATTTTGACATGGAACTTTCCCTTTATCAATACTTCCATGTTTTACACGATTTTCTACCTTTGGATGATTCTTTAAGCATATTTCACGTTTATTAACCATGGTTTTTACAGTTTAAAACAAATTCCTGGCTACTATTTGCTTCCTAAGGGAATTATACAAGGCTTCAGTTCCCCAATGAGTCTCGTCGTGTTCTGCTTTTACCAGTTTCCATAATATTCTAGAGGGAACTATTATTCTGTTACCTTTTAATTTTGCCCAACCTGATGATTCAACTTCTGCTTCCAAATCTTTAATTAATCTAAGATCCTTCTCATCATAATCAACCAAGTCTGGTAGCAGCAAAGCTTTTTCAGGAATCAAACTTAATACCTCACCTTGTTCCACAGCTCTTTTTGCCTCATGATCTGCCTATTCAAAGGCAAATAAATTGCAGCTTTCAGGGGCCAAGGTGAGGCAAAAGAATGCCTCTTTCAGATCCAATACTGTGAACGATTCATGGGTTTCTTTTAAATTAGTCAATAAGGTGTATGGGTTTGCCACTACCAGGTGTAAATCTTCAGCTATCTTATTTATTGCCTGCGGGTCTTGTGCCAGTCTGTAGGCCTTGCCATCAGGCTTTTTTTTTTTTTTTAAGGGGTGATGGAGTGCGCCCCAGGCCCAGCTGGCTGGACAGGCCGTGAAGCGGCCTGGGGCTGTGGGACAGGCCTCAGGTGAGGTGCCGGGGCCGGGGCAGCTGCAGGGGGCAAGCAGGGCTGGGGGAGTCAGGGTGCATGGTGCCCAGGAGGGTCTGCCTCCATCTCCTCCCTCTCCCCAGCTCTTGGGTCACCCCTGGGGCTGCTGCGGCCGGGCCTGGCTCCAGCTGACCAGGAGCCTGTTGCCCCAGGCAGTTTGGAGCTCCCCCCTGCCACACCCGGCCAGCCAGCGGGCAAGAAAGACCCCTGCGCCCGCCCAAAGGCTTCGCTCCTTACAGGCAACACGGCCACCGAGAAGGCGAGTGTGCGGAAATGACAGTTCCGCACATGCCCCTGCAACCAACATGGCCACCTGGCATGCCCCAGGACTACAGCTCCCGGCATGCCCTGGGAACCAACAGGGCTGCCTGGGTGTTCTGTGGCCCAGGACTACAGCTCCCGGCATGGCCTGGGGCGCCCCTTCCTGCTGTCTGACCCTGCAGGGCCACCATCCCCTGGGCCAGGTGCAGCCCCCCTGCAAGCCCCGGGGCTGCCTGCCTGGGGCTGCCCCGGCCCCGGCCCCGGCCCAGGCATCGGCCCCGCTGCAGCAGGGAGGAGGAGGAGAGAGGGGCAGAGCTGCAGAGAGAGGTGGGGCAGGGCGGTGGGGTGGCAGGAGAGGGACGGGAGATGGACAGAGGGATGAAGAGAACGGGGGGAGGAGATGGGCAGGGAGTGGAGGAAGGAAAAATACTGGTGAGGAGCTGGCGCAGGGAGAGAGCGGGAAAGAGGTGGAGGGGAAGGGGGCAGCGGGGTGCAGGAAGAAAAAGAGTGATAAGCAGAGGGACAGAGGGGAAAGGGTGAGAGGGGAAGAGGAAGGGGAGAGGGAAAGGGAGAGGCAGGGACAGAGAGCAGGACACAGAGCAAGGGAAGGATGGGAAACAGTGCAGAGAGACTGAGAAACAGAGGGATGTGGATCAGGACAAGGAGATGGAGGACGGAACAGCGATGGCCTCCAGGATGGAGACGGAGGAAAGGCAAAAGGGGACGGGGAGCAGGAGGGAGGCTCAGGGAGAAGGGAGAAGGCCCAGCCAGCTGAGCAGGGGATACAGTCAGGAAGGAAGGGGCAGGCTGCAGGACAGTGGAAAAATAAGACCAAGAAGCAGGACACAGGGACAGAAAAAAGAGAAAGACCGGGAGCAGGAGAGAGAGGTGTGCAGAAAGAAAAAAACAGCAGTGGGCTATAGGACAGATAGGGAAGAGCTAGAAAACACAGGCAGGGAGCTGACCGGAGAAAGGCAAAAATAGCAACAGGTTATGGGGCAGGGAGGGAGGAATTTAAAAAACAGGAGTATAGGAGTAATGAGACAGAGCAAGAAAGAGCAAGGAAAAAAATAATGATGGGCTAAAGAGAGGGAGAGAGGGAGGGGTTAAGAAGTGGGGACATGGAGCAAGGGAGAGTGAGATGGAGAAAGGGAAAAAACCAAGTTAGCCAAGGGCTAACAGGAGAGAGAGGGAGGACTTAAAAAACAGGGACAAAGAACTGGAAAACGAGGCAGAGGAAGGGGAAAGCAGTGACAGGCTACAGGGCAGAGAGGGAGGAATTTGGAAATAGGGACAGGGAGAGAGGCAGAGAAAGTAAGAATAGCTACAGGCTACAGGACAGAGAGAGGGGAATTTTAAGAATGTGGGGACAGGGAGACAGACAAAGAAAGAAAGAAAGAAAGCAAGAAAGAAGTTGCAATGGGCTAAAAGGACAGAGCGAGAAGAATTTAAAAATAAGGACAGGGAGCTGGGCAGAGGGAGATGGAAAAAGAAAAAATTGTGATAGGCTACAGGGCAGAGAGGGGGGAATTAAAAAATGGGGAAAAGGAGCCGGACAGAGAGGAATGGAGAAAGACCAAAAGTACCAAATGAAGATCACCTTGTAGAGTGGCCAGGGCTGGTGAAAAAAGCCCAGCTGGGGTGAAAAAATCACACAGCTTTTTTTTGTTTGTTTGCTGGTTGGATTTGCTTTTAAAAATAAATACTATTTAATCTCTAAATACAACTTGCAAGGAAAAAGTACCAGGCTGGACACATTTAAAGCCAATACCTGTCCAACAGCCACACAAATCACCCCTCACTCCTGCTGTTCACACTTCACCGCCTGCCTGCAGGTACAGGCAGCTGCCCTGTTTCCTGAGCGCTCCCCAGGAGCAGCACCACCAAGCAGCTAAGAAAAATGAGCTGCCTGCAAAAACTCAAGAACAGTTTAATTCTGGGCAATTTTCCCTCTTTTTAGGCCTGCTGGTAAAGACTTGTCTGGCGAGAGATGGCTCGGGATCACAGCAGGGTCGGCAGCGCTGCTTTCTGGATCACGTGGCAGCGATGGGCAAAGGGACAGGTTGTCAGATCCTGGGGCCAGCCAGGGCCAGGGTCACCCCTGCCTGGTTTTTCCTTGCAAAGCCCCAGCCAGTGCCAGCCCTGCTGCAGCCCTCAGGCTTAGGCTCAAAGACCTGGGCATTTCTGCGGGTGCTGCACCCTGCTGAGCCCTACCGCTGACTGCCAGGTGCCCTGGGCTTCCCCTCATCCTCTGCAGCACCAGGGGCATTGCAGAATGTCTTGCCTGCTCCCCGCGGCTGTCCTGACCCACACCTGCACCTTGTACGTGCTGTCACACAGCTGATTTGGGGGCAGCAGGTCTGTCTTGTGGCACCCTGGAAATGAGGGCAAAGCAAATGCCATTGCTTCCGTTGCCCATAGCAAATCCCAATGGATGGTTCAAAGTCTCCGAGTGCCTCAGCCTTTCTCCCCAGGAGTTTTTAAGCCAAGCACCTTTTCAGGGTGTGACAGATGATGTGAAAGATGGGTGCTGGTGACATCCTGGTAGCTCTTTCCCACTCCCACTTCCAAGTTGTGATGTTTGAGATCTGGGGCCACCTGGAGGCCCTGGCGGAGATCTCCATGGAGTTTGTGTTCAATTTTTTGGCATTTTATGTCTACCACGTGCTAGGGTTATGGGGTGGCACTGTTATGGTATGCCAGAGTTTAAGCAAGTTAGGATTAAAGTGTGTTATTGTTATGGGAAGGACCTGGGTTTGTTATGCTATTTTTGCTTCATCCTATGTTCTGAGTGGTCTTTTTTTGAGAGTCATTTTTTAGATTGTTTGATTTTTTAGGGTTTGGATAGAGGCCTTTAGTTTGTGTATGAGGTTTAGAATCATAGAATCATAGAATAGTTTGGGTTGCAAGGGACCTTTAAAGGTCATCTAGTCCAACCCCCCTGCAATGACATCTTCAACTAGATCCTGTTGCTCAGAGCCCCGACCAACGTGACCTTGAATGTTTCCAGGGATGGAGCATTTACCACCTCTCTGGGCAACCTGTGCCAGTGTTTCACCACCCTCATTGTGAAAAATGTCTTCTTTATATCTAGTCAAAATCTCCCCTCTTTTAGCTTAAAACCATTTCCCCTTGTCCTATCGCAACAGGCCTTGCTAAAAGTCTGTCCCCCCTTCTAGTTGTTTTTTTGTGGTTCTGGTGGTTTGAGTCACATTTTCTGTCTTGCAGTCATCATTTGTGGTCTAACATGTCTGACCAGGACGGCCAGTGTCGTGTTCCTCTGCTCCCTCAGTAAGTTTGCAGATGACACCAAGTTGGGTGGGAGTGTTGATCTGCTGGAGGGTAGGAGGGCTCTGCAGAGGCCTCTGGAGAGGCTGGATTGATAGGTGGAGGTCAACCATATGAGGTTTAACAAGGCCAAGTGCTGGGTCCTGCACTTTGGTCACAACAACCCCATGCAACGCTACAGGCTTGGGGAGGAGTGGCAGGAGAGCTGCCCAGGGAAAAGGGCCTGGGGGTGCTGGTCGACAGCTGGCTGAACATGAGCCAGCAGTGTGCCCAGGTGGCCAAGAAGGCCAACAGCGTCCTAGAGGCCCAGCTTCTTCTCAGATCTGATTCAATCATCCTTGTTTTTTCCTGCCAAAAGAGCTTGTAGAAGGAGGAAGAGCAGGAGAAGGGTCAGTTGCTGCTGTTTCTGCGTTGGTCGCACATGCTGGCATTATCGATGTTATCTTCCATCTGCCATTTCTGTGCAGGAATCTCATTTTAAGCCACTTGGCCATTTTGTGAGGGGTAGTGGACTCAATGGGAGACCGTTTGTTCATTAGTGCCTCAGGGGTTTACCTGCCCTTTTGGTTTGTTTGTTTTGTATTTGCTGTGCTTAATTTAAAAAACTTACTTTATCTCTTTGGATTTCTGTCCTTCAAGGAAGCGTCTAGGATTCCTACCCAGGAGTGGTGTGTCCAGAAAGGACTGTCCTGGTGCACTGCTGTCAGTCTTCAGTGTAGTGAAATAGTGTAATGGTGCATGTTTAACAGTCATGTAACTCAAGTGCATTTTAAATATACGAGCTTTGCCCTTGTTCCTGATGTGTCTGGGAGATAATTCTCAGCAGGTGATAAACAGTCTTCTGTGCTTTACCAGTTTAAATTAGTCTGCCTCCAGAAATGTCTTCCTTGGTGCCTGCACAGAGCAAGAACCTCCAGTAGCAAGGGCATGCGGACCCTTGGGCAGCTTCAAAGCATTGGATACGTTGGATAATACATTGGATAATTAAATAGATTAAAAAAAGAGCCGCCAGGTAGCAGTGTGTCTAAGTCCACCTGACTCTCCACACTTACTCAGCATGTCAAAAGTTTTTGTGGGTAAGGGCAGATGAAGTCAGTATGGTCTATAGGCAGGTGTTATAGCTGGCCAATAGGCAGTTTATCTAAAGAAATCAAAATTTACCTTTGAATGGAGTTGCATGCCTTTAAATGTTGGGCGGTGTATTACTTTCTCCTTCCTTGGTCTGAGCACAGAGCAGGGAGAGATGTTTCCGTCTGGGGGAGACTCACCCCACAACCATCATCAACCTCAGGGCTTGTGTTCCTTGATGGAGGAGTAACTGCCTGGGATAGTTTCGCTTGTGTGGTGCTTCTCATTCTGCTCCCAGGTTTTCTCATTCATGCTTTCTCTTTGGTTAATTTGTTTTTACAGTATTTTGTGAAGGTTCTCCATTCATAGCTCTGAGTACCTCTTTTTTAGTTTAGTTTAGTATTGTTTTGTAAATGGCAGGTAAGTGACATAATCCTTTCTTTGAAAACCCATAATAGCTCTGGACTTTACCTTGGGAGCAGAGAAAATGGGGACCCTTTAGAGGAGAGAAGAGAATTTAATATGAGAAACACTTCAGCAGTATGCATCTTGTGAGAATGAAAGTACTTGCTTTAGCTTTTTTTTGGTTGCTTCTGCATTGTTTAGCAGTAACTACTTTAAAGGGTGATTACTTCAGCAAAAGAAGAAGAGAGCACTTCCGATTTCTGTGTCTGACTAAAAGAACTAGCCGGAACATACAGAAAACTGAGGTGCAGAGCCATTTTTTTGTCATTATTGTGTACCACGCCTGACTTTTCCTGAGTTTTCCTGTGCACAGTGTGGTGGTTTGTGCATAGCGTTGTCCAGTCTTCTTTTTGAACTGAGCAAGTTCCTCTTTCACAGCTTTTTTAGTAATTTTTCACTTGACATGCAACTTCTTGCTCTTCACGTGTCAGCTAAGGCTTCCAAAAAGACAGGAAGATGGCTCAGCGAGGAGGTGGGGCGTTCCTGCGTTCATTTCTGGCATCTGGTGTGTGATGCTGGGTCCACACCCCTGTCAGTTGCCAGATGCGAGGCAAAAGGTTTATCCTCATAAAAATTACTTGTCTAACTTCAGAAACCATCCACATAGACTTCAAATTTCTTTTCATAATCTGTTTGTGCACTAGTAGAGAAACTGAGTTTTTTTCAGGGCTGTGGCTGTGCAAGAGATTTTAGGAGATTGTGATCTGTCCCTCAACTCTCAGTTGGGGCAATGAAGAGTTTGAGAAAGTCATGGATGTTTTTTACATTCTCCAAAGTAGTTTGTTCTTATGCAGCTTCTAGCCAGAGGTTCAATATTTGCAGTCAGCCTTTGTACAGTGCCTATAACCTTTTTTTTTTCTTGCATGATCTTTGTGCACAGGAGTTCACAGAATCACAGAATCACTAAGGTTGGAAAAGACCTTTAAGATCATCAAGTCCAACCATCAACCCACCACCACCACACCACCATGCCCACTAAACCATATCCTGAAGTGCCACGCCTACACGTTGTCTCTTACATTGAAATGGTCATCTCTGTAGGTAAATGCTGCACGTCTTTGTATAGATGCTGGACAGACTAGAAGCTGGAATGCCAATGTAGGAGGGCAGCTTGATGCTAGGATCATGCTGTAGCTCTCACAACCAGGGAGACTGGGGGGAAAAGAGACAAACGGAGGGAGCAAGGAAGGGCTCAGAGGATTAATGCAACATCTTGTGCTGCATTAATCCATTCAGCAAGAGACCGTCCCCACTGCTCCCAGGGTGTTAATGTGCCACTCCTCTAGTGTCAGAAGAGGTGACATGCGAGAGACACAGCTTGTCATTCCTTGATCCTGACTTTATAACTCCCTTGAACCACTTACCTTGAAAACCAGGGATAGAGCCTTTCTCTTAAGAACGTATGTTAGAGGTACAAGTGCACAGGGGCAGCAATGTGAACAGTGGGCAGTGAGAATAGGCAATGTCTCCCTCCAGGGAGAGGGAGCTTGCTAGTCCCATCTTCTGATGGTGGGATGTCGCGGGCTTTAGCATCTTGCAGAATGATATTCTTGAGAGGATGAGAAACAGGGAACTGCTCATCTGTCTTCCTAAGAGCCAGCAACTGGAGGTACACTTGGGCTCCAAGTGTGTGGCAAAATCTGTTTTCCTACTAATTAGCTGGCATGTAGTAAAATGAATTTGTCCTATCTTCATTTGCCCGTGGCAAATCAAAGTGGGCTGGTCCCCATGTGGAGCTGTTCCAGGCAATGTTGTGGTAGCCTGGTGACTTCATCACCGAGGCTTTTCCTTATTTAGCTTTTTGGTTCAGACTTCCCACCTTGTTTCCTGACGTTTAAGACCCATCCCAAGTCTGTGTTGCCATACCTGTGGTTTGTAGAATACCCACTGTTCTTGCAAGTGGTTGAAGAAATTGTTGAAGCAATGTCAAACTTCCTCATCCAGAGCTGTTCTGGTTGGAGTAAAAGAGAAAAATGAAGATTCCTGTCCTGGAATTTTCCTGGGGGAAATTTTCAAGATACCCTACCCCCGCCTCTGCCATGTTAAGGTTATAAATAGTTTTCACAGTGGAAGTTCATTTACAAATAATCCAGTGTTGCTGAAACGAAAGCCGTTTGTGTTACTCCTCCATTGTGATGTCTTTCAACAATGTTGAGTCACTGCAGTGTTAAATATTTTGGTTTGTGGCACATTTGCTACCTTCTCACGCTTTCCCCTCCTGACCCCAGGCTGTGCTTTCTTCCTTGTTACCACCTGCGTGAGGGTCCCTGCAGCAATGTCAGAGGGAAACGGTGTGTGGGTTTATGTCTTGCAAGCCCTCTGACCAGCCTGGCCTGCGGTGGTGGGTGTGAGTCAAAACTATAATTTTCGTAAAGCAATAGAGGTGATTTGGGAAAAAACCTCCCGTTTTTCATGAAACTGGATATGAAATTTTCCAAGCTGTTTCCGGAAAAGAAACCATGCGAGTTGGAGCTACTGTGTATTTCTGATTGGTGAGCATCTAATGATTTTGTCTCAAATTTAAAACTTTCCCACAAAAAGCTTGAGCTTTGCAGAAACTAAAATGTGTCTCGGGAAGATCTTACCAGTTGGTAATCTGCTGCTGTGTGGTGTTGTCACAAATGAGTGGTTTAGGCCGCTTAAAGAATCACCGCCACAGACCTTAGAAAGCAAGTTATTTTAATGTAAATTTGTGAAAAGTGTGACTTAAGAGAATTTGATGGCAAGGTCCCCTCTACTACTTATTCAACATGGAAAAAGCATACAACGAGAAATCAAATTAGAACTGAGTTGGAATGATATACACATGGATAGGAGGAAATGGTTTTTACAGACTCGGGGAAGTCGAATCGGGTTAGTATGACTTATATGTGGATTAAGGAAAGAAAATGAGGGAGACCCTGCTGTTGAATCATGAGGTTCAGAGTGGACTGGAATCCACTTGGTCAATGGTTTATGTCTAGAGATTGTGTATAGGGAAAGATGAGGGATGCCCTGCCATTGAATCACGAGGTTCAGAGCAGACCCCCTTGCTTTCTAAAGTCCTTCTCAGAGAAAAGTCTAGGTGTGGCTGAATCCACTCCTACTCCCAGATTTGGTCAATGGTTTATGACTAAAGGAATCAAGTGCTGGAGATTTTGGTGTGATGATGTAGCCTATGATTTTGTGCTTTGTGTAACTTTAGGATGTCAACAATCTAATATAAAATAGCAGCAATGAAATTTCACTAACACTATTAAGGTAAATCACAGTATTAAATCATATAATTTCCTCATAAAGCTTAACAACACAACAATGTAAAACTTAATAAGATTCTCTAATTACGCATGCACGTACATAGACGTGGATGCAGAGATAGAAAAGATATGTATATGTGGGAGGAGAGAGAGAGAGATATATACACCAAGGTATCTATGAAACGTTTCCCCTAGAATTCCGTGAAATACTCAACGTCATATGCTTTTGCATTTTCTCAACAGGCGAAGAGTTGAGCTTCAAACAGGGGTTTCAGACCAGGTTCGTGCCAGTGCTCCAAACTGATCACGAACTTGAGAGCTCATGAGCTCCGAGAGGCGTCCCCCTCAGAGGGGAGTCAAGTTGCAGCCTGCTGCGGTCCGGGAGAGTTCAAAGGGTCTCACCTGGAACCGCTGTTTAGAGGGTCGGGAGATGATTGACTTTTGGCATCAGTGAACTTCCATGCTGGCCACAACCCAGACAGTTAATTTCTCAAGTCTCTGGTAGCTCTGGTACCAGTTGTTCCAGGGTTGTCAGGAGATGGTTAGTTACTCCTGTTCTTGTTCCACACCCTGGTCAGGCAACCACATTCCTGGTGCAATCAGTGCCATCCCCCACCTCAGCTATGCAAGAGTGCTTGGTATGGTCGAGGGGCTCTCAACCACCAACCTCTTTGTTCAAAGGCCAAGGCTTGCCAGGCAACTGTATTCCTCAGGTTGTAGAGTGGCCTAGGTGCAAGGCAAGGAAGGGGACATATATAAACTCATAGCACAAATTAGTTTATTCTATCAGTCTGCATCCACTAGTTGAGGATTATAATCTCTTGTCAAGAGTAATTGAGCATACGTTTAGAAGAGAAGTGACAGTATCTTGTTTCTGACAGCAACTAACCTCGTCCTGGCCCTCCCTATTGCTTGGAGATGGGCCTATTTGCAGAGGGATGTAATTTTAAATGGTAGCCATCCTGCTTCAAGACAGGTGCGGGCACTTGGTGCATGGCAGAAATGGTGGCAAGCTGTGTTTACTTCTTCATTTCTGAGACCTGCAGTTGAGTTCCTCCTTAGCAGTGGCAATTTCAGTCACAGCAATAAATGCAGAGTAAGGTTCTTGTTCTGGAGGTGCAGCACATTCAGTAAGGCACCCAGCTGAGGAGTCTGTCTGTCCGTCTGGGCTGTCCTTCCCCAGCTGACAGCAGGGTAGTGACCTTTGACAGATCTGGAGTTGTGTTTGTTGGAAATAAATACCTATTCTGCTCAAATTTCGAGGAGCGGCCAGCCTGCCTCTGTTATGATCCCAGGTAGAGCAGGTCTTTGCAGCCAAGCACCAGTGCTGTAAATCCAGCTCCACCTCCTGCCCAGTCTGTCTGGCCGCGGTCAGGTCTGGGACAGGAGCCTCAGTTCACATTTGGGGGTTTGGGCAGCTGGGTACAGGCTTTCTGTCCTGGCTTTGGGTGAGTCATGACATGCAGGAGGTTTCAGCAACTTTGTTTTAATGTCTTGGTGACTGTGGCCCGTGGACCAGCCCTGCTGGAGAGCAAATGTGTGCAGGTCCATGCATCCGGACTCTGCTCTCATCACCTGTGCTCTTGCATCGTGGAGGAAGGTTACTGTAATAAAGTGAGAGCTGAAATTCTGCATTTTCTTTGATCAAGAAAAGGAAAATTCTGTAATTACAGGATTTTTGAGTATTTCAGATCCTCAAGATATAAACATGGATCACCCCATTAGAGGATTTGTGCCTCTGTTCTGTGGATCATACAGCCTTAAGATAGCCCTTTTATATTTTAATTTTTCCAAGTTATTTCCAAGTCTCGTGTAGGACATGTGATGCAATCCTCTAACAGGCAGCTGGGTGCTATTTGTGTGCTCTGTGTGCCTTTTGGCTGCGGGTCCCTTCCTGCCTGCACTGTTGTGGGATGTTTCAGCAAAGGCAGGTCTGTGGCTGCCGGCCCTGCAGTGGTCCTGCAGCGGGGCTGCGTCCTGCCCTTGGCTGCAGCCCTGACCCTGTGGAGAACTGGGCCCCGTGAGTGGTGGGGATGGCCATCACGCGCATCCTGCGAGTCGACAGCACAACCAGGGGACCACAGTTTGGGCTCCCGCACTTTGGGCACCGCTGTGGTGGTGGGGATGCACCGAGTCAGGCTGGGGAGGGGGTTGTGTCACTGGGGACCTGCTTCCCAGAAGTGCATTGCCTGCTGCACTGCTTTTCTGTCATTCAGCCCTGTTGAGCAGGAAGACCTAGAAACTGGGGAGTTGCTTTTTACCTTTTTGCATCTCTGGTGGATGAGGGGGTGGGCATAACTGTGTGATGGTTCGCTTTGTGCTTCTGCCTCCTGTGGAAGGGAGCGAAGGCATCGCGTAGGAAAAGCAGCAGCACCCTCCCGGCTGCAGGGTACGTGTCACGGCGGGATTGTCTTTTTTCTCCAGAGCTTGCCAGTACATGGCGTTAGACAGCGCTTTAGTGTGGGACACCTTCCCGTGCTGAGGAGAGAGGGAAGGGGAAGTTAATCCATGCCTGGGATTGCTCTGACCTGCCCTGGTGCTCAGAGATGTTGATATTGGAGGAACTTGCACCAGACACAACAAGCAGGATGCAGAAACTACCTCCTTTTTCTTTATTCCCCTTGTCCTCTTTTGCCTCAAGCATTTATTGTCACTGATTTGTCTTCTCCTTGCCTTCTCTCACAGGCCTTGAAGTGACGTCATGGCAGATCACAGAATCATTAAAATTGGAAAAGAGCTTTAAGATCATCAAGTCCAACCATCAACCCAACACCACTATGCCCACTAAACCATGTCCTGAAGTGCCAGGTGATGGTGACTCCACCACCTCCCTGGGCAGCCTGTTCCAATGTTTAACCACGCTCTCAGCAAAGAAATTTTTCCTAATTTCTAGTCTAAATCCCCTTGCACAACTTGAGGCCATTTCCTCTTGTCCTATCGCTAGTTACCTGGGAGAAGAAACCAACACCCACCTCACTACAACCTCCTTTCAGGAATGGCATGCACATGCCACTTCAGATGCAGATGCCATTGCAGATGCCACTGCAGATGCAAATACAATTTCAGATGCAGTTGCCCATGGACATGTTTCTGAAGACGCAGGTGCCATTGCCAACACCATTGCAGATGCAGAGAGCATTACAGACAGGTCTGGAGAAATGACATCTGAAACGGTATCTACATCTACAAGGGTAGTTGCAATGGTATCTGCATCTGCGTCTTGCTACAGGTTACAAAATCTTGGAATAGAAGCTGTTCTGCATAATATCCTTGGCTTCTTTTTCTTTTTTCTTTTTTATTCCACCCCATGTGAACAAAGCAAAGCCGGACAGGGTCTTTGTGCTTTAGGACAGGAGGTGTCATTTTAACTAGAACTTCAGATTGCCCAAGCTTTTTTCCTTTTCGCTTTGCCTTTTTTCAACCAGATACACCCATATGTGGTATATAATGGCTGCTGCATTTCCTATAGGGCCTGCAGGAGGACAGAGGCAGGCGAGGGGGTGCTGGGGTGGAAGGTGACATCGCTGGGGTGTGGTGAGGTCACTAGTGTGGGAGGAAGCTGATTGGTCAGGAGCATCAGGTGGCACTGAGTTGCTCAGTGCCTGCCAGCGCAGAGAGCAGAGAGCTGGCGGGGGGGGCAGAGGAGAGGTGGGCTGGGGGGATGGCAAGGTGCCAGCAGCGAGGTGACACCTGGGGTGGGGGCTGCTGAGGTCACTTCTGCCGGAGATGCTGATAGGGTAGGAGCAGGCACGTGGCTTGGCTCTTCCTTGTGAGGTCATCCCTGTCTCTGCAGGTGATAGGCCAGCAGCGTGCAAATGGCTTGGAAGTCCCTTGTGAGGTCACTTCTTCCCAAGACCCTGATAGGCTAGGAGGAGGCTGATGGCTGGGTGGGTGTTGGTGAGGTCCCTTCGGCTGGAGCTGCTGCCAGGCCAGCAGCAGGCTGGAAGGGCATTGTTAGGTCTCTCCTCTCCACTGTGGGCCCTGCCTTGCTCCTTCTTCCGCCAGCTTTTATTGCTGAGCACGACATCATATGGTGTGGAATATGTCTTTGGTCTGGTGGGGTCAGCTGTCCCAGCTTGTCCCCTCACAACTTCTTGCCCACCCCCAGCCTACTCACTGGTGGGTCAGAGCGAGGAACAGAGAAGCCCTTGACGCTGTGCAGGCACTGCTCAGTGACAGCTGACACAGCCATGTTTTATCCGGAGGCTTTTGGTCACAAATCCAAAACACAGCACCATACGGGCTGCTGCTGAAGAAAATTAACTCCATCCCAGCCAAAACCAATGCCGTGAAGCACATCCTACTCCTACCACGAGAGCAACACAAAGCCGAGAGTGTTCGGTCACACAGGAGGGCCTGTTTTACCCCAAAGGCTTTCCATCCCACCTCTTGAAACAGCCTGACCACAGCCAACCCTTAAACCCTGCCTGCCCAGATGGGCTCCCAGTAGCAGAGACATGCGGGTGCAGGGGGCAGACGCAATTATTTGGAAAAGGACCGGGGAGAAAGGGGGTGACTGTTTCTCAGGACAAGAGGGAAAATCTCTCGCCTCTCTCCCCAGCTGTGCCATCTCCTTGCTGGTGTCATAATGGGCCTCCAAATGACGTGGACTGATGTCACAGGGTGGTGCCCTGCATCACAGGGAGGCTTCCCCAGCGCCGCGGCAGTGCTGGCACTTCCTGGCGAGGCCTGGGCACTGCTCAGGGGCTCCCCACTGCTGCCCTTTGGAGCTGCTCCACAGCCGGGAGCGGGGCCGGGAGGCAGCGGGGCTGTACTGGGGGACCCTTGACTGACAAGCAGGACCCTTGCTGACAGTCAGAACAGGGGCACATCGGAGATGTTGCGTTTTGGGCAAGGAGCCGCACAGAGCATCCCCTTCCCCAAGATGAGGGCAAGTGGTGAGCGTGATGGTGGGCTGCTGCACTGTGGCTGTCAGCTTGGAGCTGAGCTACTTGTTTGCCACGCTCCTGCAGCTCTGCACCAAGGCTGAGGGGTTTGGGAGCTTCTTCCTGAGGGGTTGCACTAGGGCTGTCCACTGCCCAAAGCTGCAGCTGCTGTGCTGCGGGGGTGGCTGGACAGGGCTGGGGGCTGTTGTGTGAGAGCGCTGCCTGAGGGTCCCTCTAGGCTTGGGGGACTGTGTGGCTGCCAGAACTGCCAGGTGCTGGTACGGGGCTCCTGTGGGCATGGCTTGGTCCCCTTAAAAGGGGAAACCGTTCAGGGCCAGCTGTCTCTGGGAGTTGGCAGTCTGAAATGGGGGCACAGTCCAGCTCCACAGCCATGGCAGTGTTCTTCTGGGATGTCTGTGTACTTCAGCATCAGTCATGCCCTGGGCAGGGAGCTTGCCGAGCGTCTGTGAGCTGTCTGGTCTGGAGCCTGAGACCTCTTTCCCTTGCTTTCCAGCAGTCGTGGCTATCTGGGGAGCTGTGTCTCATTACATCCTGGGACAGCTGAAGGTGGACAAGGTGGGCTGGCGTCCTGGTCCCCCTCACCATGCCGAGGTTTAGTCCTCCTGAGAGGCCTGGGCCCCGAGGAGCGATCCCCCCCTGAGCACCACAGCAGCATGCCGAGACCACCCTGTGTGCCCAGAACAGCTTCTGAGAGCCAGTCTGAGAAAGCATCCAGCACGCCGTAGGGCTTCACTCTTCCCTGTGGTCAGAGTGGAGAGACCAAGCAGAGGGACTGGGCATGATGCTGGGTCTGTGCCAAGGACTAAGTCCCAGGGGTATTCCCTGTGCTGGAAATGGCTGGGATCTTCTCTAGCCAAGAGATGTTCGCAAACATTTTGAGGAGGGGAAGTGAAAAAATGGAGAACATGGGTTTTTTCCCAAAGCTTTCACTTTTCCTATCTCTAAGGTACTAATTTATCAGCCAGCCGTTTTGTCTTTTCCCTGGGCAGGGTGTCCTGGTTGCAGGACTTGGGACCTTCGCTACCATCCAAGAGCGATTCCACGGCAAGTAAGTGGTGTTTGTGGTTTACAGACCCACCTTCCAGCTGCGCATTGATGAGTTATGGCTGTGGGAGCTTGCGCTCCCCACAGCGATTATCCCTGCTGAGAAGGCCACCCTAAGCTTTCCCCCTCCAGGTCTAGGGGATCATGGGTTGCGTGCTCCCTGTTCCTTGGAAGGGGCTGGGAGAAGTAGCCAATTGCCACCAAAGGCCAGGGGACAGCTTGAGCTCCCCCAGAACAAATGGCTCCCCAAGACCTATTTCTACAAATAACCTTTTCTCTAGAATTCTGTTATGGAACTTGCATGGAATTTGGGCCTGCTGTGGCAGTGACAATGTTCCTCCTCCTTGCAGCCAATGTCAAGATCGAGCTGCAGAACTACAAGAAGCTGTCATGAGCTGGCACCTCCTAACCGTGGCATGTTGTGAAGAATCGCGTGCAAGAGTGTCACCCGAGACTAAGAAGACAGACAGGTTGAAGCATGATGAGGAGGTTAAAGAGGAGGAGGAGGAGGAAACATGAGAAGCAGGCAACAGGAGGCAACATGCGTAGGATTTAGCAATAGGAGGCAAGAAGAAGAAAAAAGGAGCAGGAGGAGGCAACAGGAAGAAACATGAAGCAACAGGATGACAAGGCAACAGGAGGCCACAAGTAGAGGAAGAGGAGAAGGAGGCGGCAAAAAGAGGCAAGAGGAGGACACAGTAAGAGAAGAGTAGCATGCAGGTTAGGACATGGAGGACATAAAGGAAAAAGGGAAGGAGAAGGAAGAGGAGGAGGGCAAGGAGAAGGAGGACAATGATGACAACAACAACAACAACGATGAAGACGAGCAAGACAAGGACAAGGAAGAAGAGGACAAGGAGGAGGCAAAAGGAGAAAAGAGGAGCCAAAAGGAAGAAGAGGCGTAGGATGAAACAAATGGCAACAGCAGGTGACAGGGACAGGAGGAGAAACAGAAGGCGATAGGAGTCAAGAGAAGGCAACCAGAGAAGGAAGAGGGGGAGCAGGAGGAAGCAACGGGAAGTAAGAGACAGAGGAGACAATATGACGCAAGAGGAAGAGGAGAACCCGAGAGGAAGCAGAAGAGGACAAGAGGACAAGAGGTGGAAAGAGAAAGAGGCAAAATGAGGAAGAGCAGGAGACAGGAAGAGGAGGCAATGGGAAGAGGAGAAGGAGACAAGAGGAGGCCAAAGCAGAAAACTGGAGGAGATGGAGAAGGAGGCAAGAGGAGGCAATAAGAGGCAACAGGATGCAAAAGGAGGAGGAAGATGAGGAAGAAAGAACATGATGCAACAGTGAGAGAAGAAGAGAAGAGGAAGGAGAGGCAACAGGAAAAACAGAGCAACAGGAGGCAACAGGGGGCAAGAAAAGGAGGAGAAGGCGGAGGGCACGAAGGAGGAAGAGAAGGAGGAGGTAACAGGAGGCAAGAAGAGGAAGAGCAGAAAGACAAGGAGAAGGAAGAGGAGGCAAGAGGAGGAAACCAAAAGGAACAGGAAGAGCAGGCAACAAGAGGAGGAGGAGGCAATAGGATAAGGCGGCAAAATGAGTTAACATGACGAGCGTATGGAAAGAGGAAACAACAGGAGGAAAATTCGAAAGAAAGCAAAAGGAGGAGAAGAAGAAAAGGGAGGCAATAAGAGGCAACAAGAGGAAACAGGCGGCACCAGCAGAAAAGAGAAGGCATACAAGGTGGAGAAATAGACAAAGGCAACAAGAAGAACCAGGAGGTCAGACAAAGCCGAGGAAGAGAAAACAGGTGGAAACAGGAGGCAAGAGGAGGGAGAGGAGGCAACCGGAGACAACAACAGCAGGAGGAGGAGGAGGTAACAGCAGGACGCAGTAAGTGGAGAAGGGAACAGGAAGTAAAAGGACGCAAAAGGAGGTAGCAGGAGAAGAAGAAAGAGGCACCAGGAGAGGGGGAAAAAAATATAAAAGGACACATAAGGACACAAGGGGTAAAGAAGAAAGAAGAGCAAGGAAGCAAAAGGAGGAAACAGGAACAGGAGGGATACGGAGGCAACAGGAGCAGAAGGACACAGGAGGTAAGAGAAGATAGAGGCAGCAGGAGGCAAAGATGGAAGAAAAACAGGAGGCAAAACCACAACACAGCAGAACACAGGAGATAAAGGAGGAGGAGGCAACAGCATGCCACACAGGGCAACAGGAGGGACTAGGAGGAAAAGGAGGAAAAGGCAACAAGAGGTAAGAGGAGGCAATAAGAGGGAACTGGACAAAAAGAAGTACAAGACAATAGGAGGCAAAAGCGCGTAAGAGGCGCGGGAGGATGATGAAAAGGAGACAATAGGAGAAAACAGGTGACGTCAAGACGAGGAGGAGAAAGCAACAGGATAATAAGAAAAGGAGGAGGAGGACAAGGAACAGGAGGAGATGCCAGGCACTTTAGTCTTGGAGTTCAGTAACAGGTGACAAAAGAGAAGGAAGAGAAGCAGGGGTAGGAGAAAGTGTAGGAGGCATAGAGAACACGGGACAAAAGGAGAAAACAGAAGGAATAAAAGAGGTTGGCAAGAGGAAGCAACAGGAGGCACGACGAGGCAACAGCCTATGGAAGAAATAGGAGGAGAACAGGTGAGTAGGAAGAAGAGGTGTAAGAGGACTACGATGCAGAGGAGGAGAAACTGCATGAGGACAGGATGTCAACACATACACACTAGGAGGAGCAAGGGGAGGTGGAGGACAGAAAATAGAAGGGCAATGCAGAAGAACTTTTTCCAGTATTCTGCTATTCCTCTTGTTGCCTCCTCTGGCGTCCTGGTCCGCACCCTCCTCTTGGCTCTTCTTGCCTCCAGTGGCATCCTCCTCCTCTTGCCTCCCCTCTCCTCCTCCTCGTCTGCTTTCTCTTGCCTCCTGTGACCTTCCTTAGCCAGCTGTTCCATCATGCTGCTGCTGCTCTTCTTGCTGCCTGCTGGAGGAGAGGGGAATATGAGGAGGAGGAGGAGGCAAGAGGAAAAAACAGGGAGTAAGAGGAGACAGCAGGAGGAAAGTGGAAGAGGGGAAGGAGGTGGAGGACCTAACAAGGGCCAGGAGGAGGCAGGCGAAGGAGGAGCAGGTGGAGAAGGCACAGGAGACAAGAGAAGGCTGAGCAAGAGGAGGCAACAGGAGGCAGCAGAAGGCAAGAGTTGATGAGAGGAGGCCTGCGGGCTGCAGAAGAGGAGGCGACTGGTGGGAACGGGAGCCAGCAGGAGGCAAGAGAAAGTTTAGGAACTTAGGGAGGATGAACAGACAAAAGACAACAGCAGGTAGGAGGAGGAGAGCAGGAGGAGGAGAGGCCACAGAAGGAAACCGGAGGCCAGAAGAGGCGTAACAGATGGAGAAGGAGGCGGAGCAGGAGGCAAGAGGAGGCAGGAGGTGGAGGTCAAAGAGCACGCAAGAGGAGGACAGAGCTGGACAGAACACGTAAAGAATGACTAGTCACAAGGAGGCAACCGGAAGAGAAAGAGGATGAGGCCACAAGATGCCCGGGGAGACAACAGGAGGCAAAAGCAGGAGGAGGAGAAGGCAACAGGGTAACAGGAGAAGGAAGAGGTGCCAGACACATTAGGCAATAGGGTTCAAGAAGAGGTGACAGAAGAGAAGGAGGAGAAGCATGAGTAGGAGTCGGTGGAGGAGCCATAGGGAACAAGGGGCCGAAGGAGGCAACGGAAGGAGTAGAAGGAATTAGCAGGAGGAAGCAATGGGAGGCCATAGGCTCCAGAAGGAAGAGGAGGAGGAGAGGTTGTTAGGGAGAAGAAGAGGTGTAAGTGGAGGAGGATGGAGAGGAGGAGAATCTGCAGGAGGAGGGAGCAGCCAAAGAGGAACTGGAGAAGGAGCAAGGGGACGAGGAATGGGAAGAGAAGGAGGATGATGAAGAGCAGGAGGCTATGCCGTACAAAGATGTGCAGGAACAAAAAGGGAGAAAAATCAGAAAAAGGGGAGGATGAGCAGGAGGCGGTGGAGTCAACGGGAGGAAGCAGGAGGCGACAGGATGAGGGAGGAGGCAAGTGGAGGCAAGAGCAGGAAAGAGCAGGCCAAAGGAAAAGAAAGAGGCATCATCCTCCTTCCCGGGGCTCTTGGTGACAGCTCTTGCCTCCTTCTCCACTTGCTCCAGTGCTCTGCTCTTGCCTCCGCAGACCTCCTCCTTCCTTCTCCTTTTCCCCTTGCTCCTCCATTGCTTGCCATTGCTTTCTTTTTTCTCCTCTTCCACCCACCTCCTTTTTTCTTCCGTCTCCTCCTCCTCTGCTTGACTGCTCCGCCTCCTCCTCCTTTCACGTCTTCCTCCTGTCGCCACTTGTTGCTTTGGCCTCCTTTGACATCCTCTTTCTTCCTCCTCCGCTTGCCTCATAGTGTCGCGGCCTTCTCTTACCTCCTCTTGCTTCCTCCTCCTCCACTTCCTCCTGCTCTTCCTCCTCCTCTTGCCTCCTCTTGCCTCTTGTTGCCTCCTCTGGCATCCTGGTCCACACCCTCCTCTTGGCTCTTCTTGCCTCCGGTGTCATCCTCCTCCTCTTGCCTCCCCTCTCCTCCTCCTCGTCCGCCTTCTCTTGCCTCCTGTGACCTGCCTTAGCCAGCTGTTCCATCATGCTGCTGCTGCTCTTCTTGCTGCCTGCTGGAGGAGAGGGGAATATGAGGAGGAGGAGGCAAAAGGAAAAAACAGGGAGTAAGAGGAGACAGCAGGAGGAAAGTGGAAGAGGGGAAGGAGGTGGAGGACCTAACAAGGGCCAGGAGGAGGCAGGCGAAGGAGGAGCAGGTGGAGAAGGCACAGGAGACAAGAGAAGGCTGAGCAAGAGGAGGCAACAGGAGGCAGCAGAAGGCAAGAGTTGATGAGAGGAGGCCTGCGGGCTGCAGAAGAGGAGGCGACCGGTGGGAACGGGAGCCAGCAGGAGGCAAGAGAAGGTTTAGGAAGTTAGGGAGGATGAACAGACAAAAGACAACAGCAGGTAGGAGGAGGAGAGCAGGAGGAGGAGAGGCCACAGAAGGAAACCGGAGGCCAGAAGAGGCGGAACAGATGGAGAAGGAGGCGGAGCAGGAGGCAAGAGGAGGCAGGAGGTGGAGGTCAAAGAGCACACAAGAGGAGGACAGAGCAGGACAGAACACGTAAAGAATGACTAGTCACAAGGAGGCAACCGGAAGAGAAAGAGGATGAGGCCACAAGATGCCCGGGGAGACAACAGGAGGCAAAAGCAGGAGGAGGAGAAGGCAACAGGGTAACAGGAGAAGGAAGAGGTGCCAGACACATTAGGCAATAGGGTTCAAGAAGAGGTGACAGAAGAGAAGGAGGAGAAGCATGAGTAGGAGTCGGTGGAGGAGCCATAGGGAACAAGGGGCCGAAGGAGGCAACGGAAGGAGTAGAAGGAATTAGCAGGAGGAGGCAATGGGCGGCCATAGGCTCCAGAAGGAAGAGGAGGGGGAGAGGTTGTTAGGGAGAAGAAGAGGTGTAAGTGGAGGAGGATGGAGAGGAGGAGAATCTGCAGGAGGAGGGAGCAGCCAAAGAGGAACTGGAGAAGGAGCAAGGGGACGAGGAATGGGAAAAGAAGGAGGATGATGAAGAGCAGGAGGCTATGCCGTACAAAGATGTGCAGGAACAAAAAGGGAGAAAAATCAGAAAAAGGGGAGGATGAGCAGGAGGCGGTGGAGTCAACGGGAGGAAGCAGGAGGCGACAGGATGAGGGAGGAGGCAAGTGGAGGCAAGAGCAGGAAAGAGCAGGCCAAAGGAAAAGAAAGAGGCATCATCCTCCTTCCCGGGGCTCTTGGTGACAGCTCTTGCCTCCTTCTCCACTTGCTCCAGTGCTCTGCTCTTGCCTCCGCAGACCTCCTCCTTCCTTCTCCTTTTCCCCTTGCTCCTCCATTGCTTGCCATTGCTTTCTTTTTTCTCCTCTTCCACCCACCTCCTTTTTTCTTCCGTCTCCTCCTCCTCTGCTTGACTGCTCCGCCTCCTCCTCCTTTCACGTCTTCCTCCTGTCGCCACTTGTTGCTTTGGCCTCCTTTGACATCCTCTTTCTTCCTCCTCCGCTTGCCTCATAGTGTCGCGGCCTTCTCTTACCTCCTCTTGCTTCCTCCTCCTCCACTTCCTCCTGCTCTTCCTCCTCCTCTTGCCTCCTCTTGCCTCTTGTTGCCTCCTCTGGCATCCTGGTCCGCACCCTCCTCTTGGCTCTTCTTGCCTCCGGTGGCATCCTCCTCCTCTTGCCTCCCCTCTCCTCCTCCTCGTCTGCCTTCTCTTGCCTCCTGTGACCTTCCTTAGCCAGCTGTTCCATCATGCTGCTGCTGCTCTTCTTGCTGCCTGCTGGAGGAGAGGGGAATATGAGGAGGAGGAGGCAAGAGGAAAAAACAGGGAGTAAGAGGAGACAGCAGGAGGAAAGTGGAAGAGGGGAAGGAGGTGGAGGACCTAACAAGGGCCAGGAGGAGGCAGGCGAAGGAGGAGCAGGGGGAGAAGGCACAGGAGACAAGAGAAGGCTGAGCAAGAGGAGGCAACAGGAGGCAGCAGAAGGCAAGAGTTGATGAGAGGAGGCCTGCGGGCTGCAGAAGAGGAGGCGACCGGTGGGAACGGGAGCCAGCAGGAGGCAAGAGAAGGTTTAGGAAGTTAGGGAGGATGAACAGACAAAAGACAACAGCAGGTAGGAGGAGGAGAGGCCACAGAAGGAAACCGGAGGCCAGAAGAGGTGGAACAGATGGAGAAGGAGGCGGAGCAGGAGGCAAGAGGAGGCAGGAGGTGGAGGTCAAAGAGCACGCAAGAGGAGGACAGAGCTGGACAGAACACGTAAAGAATGACTAGTCACAAGGAGGCAACCGGAAGAGAAAAAGGATGAGGCCACAAGATGCCCGGGGAGACCACAGGAGGCAAAAGCAGGAGGAGGAGAAGGCAACAGGGTAACAGGAGAAGGAAGAGGTGCCAGACACATTAGGCAATAGGGTTCAAGAAGAGGTGACAGAAGAGAAGGAGGAGAAGCATGAGTAGGAGTCGGTGGAGGAGCCATAGGGAACAAGGGGCCGAAGGAGGCAACGGAAGGAGTAGAAGGAATTAGCAGGAGGAAGCAATGGGCGGCCATAGGCTCCAGAAGGAAGAGGAGGGGGAGAGGCGGTTAGGGAGAAGAAGATGTGTAAGTGGAGGAGGATGGAGAGGAGTAGAATCTGCTGGAGGAGGGAGCAGCCAAAGAGGAACGGGAGAAGGAGCAAGGGGACGAGGAATGGGAAGAGAAGGAGGATGATGAAGAGCAGGAGGCTACGCCATACAAAGATGTGCAGGAACAAAAAGGGAGAAAAATCAGAAAAAGGGGAGGATGAGCAGGAGGCGGTGGAGTCAACGGGAGGAAGCAGGAGGCGACAGGATGAGGGAGGATCAAGTGGAGGCAAGAGCAGGAAAGAGCAGGCTAAAGGAAAAGAAAGAGGCATCCTCCTCCTTCCCGGGCCTCTTGGTGACTGCTCTTGCCTCCTCCTCCACTTGCTCCAGTGCTCTTGTCTCCTCTTGCTGTCTTTTCCTCGTTCTCTTCTTTCCTCCTGCTGGTGGCCCTTCCTTCCTCCTCCTTCTCCTTTGCGTCCTTTTGCCTGTTTTTACTCTTACTGACTCCTGCTCCTCTTCCTCTGGCACCTGCTGCCTCTTTTTCCTCTTGGCCCCCCCTCCTCTCTCCTCCTGTGGAAGACCACCCTCTGGTTTTATCTGCATGACCACAGAGAGGACAGTAGGAAGTCGGATGGAAAAGCTACCTCGTCCTCAGAGGCACACGTACATGAGTTGTAAGGAAACACAATCACAAAAGGGTCTTCCTCCAGGAAAACTGCTGCTCCAGTCTCCAGTGGGCAGTTCCCGAGACAGAATGGATAGGCTGATCTTACTCCTGATCTTAATGAATGGATTTCTGGTTCATACTTACAAGAAGTGAGTAGCGAATACTGTGACCAGGACTAGAGAGGCCCTGCCTCCAGCCAGGTGCTGGAGAGAGATGACAGAATTTATTGCACTGTGTGGATTTCTTGGACTGTGCAAATCAGACCCACAGGAGTATAAGGCTCTAATGGACACTGGTGCAAAGTGTACCCTAATGCCATCAAGCTATAAAGGGGCAGAACCATCTGTATTTCTGGAGTGACAGGGGGATCCCAACAGCTGACTGTATTGGATGCCAAAGTGAGCCTAACTGGGAATGAGTGGCAAAAACAGCCCAGTGTGACTGGCCCAGAGGCTCCGTGCATCCTGGGCATATCCTGCCTCAGGAGAGGGTATTTCAAGGACCCAAAAGGGTACCGGTGGGCTTTTGGTATAGCTGCCTTGGAGATAGAGGAAATTAAACAGCTGTCCACCTTGCCTGGTTTCTCGGAGGACCCTTCTGTTGTGGGGTTGCTGAGGGCCGAAGAACAACAGGTGCCAACTGCTACCACAACAATGCACCAGCGGCAATATCGCACCAACAGAGACTCCCAGTTCCCCATCCATAAGCTGATTCGTCGACGGGAGAGCCAAGGAGTGATCAGCAATCTCGCTCACCCTTTAACAACCCCATATGGCCAGTGCAAAAGTCTAATGGCAAGTGGAGACTAACAGTAGACTATTGTGGCCTGAACGAAGTCACGCCACCACTGAATGCTGCTGTGCCAGACATTCTAGATCTTCAATATGAACTGGAGTCAAAGGCAGCCAAGTGGTATGCCGCAACTGATATTGCTAATGCGTGTTTCGCAATCCCCTTTGTGGCAATGTGCAGGCCACACTTTGCTTGCACATGGAGGGGCGTCCGGTACACCTGGAATCGAACTGCCCCGGGGGTGGAAACACAGCCCTACCATTGGCCATGGGCTGATCCCGGCTGCACTGGAACAGGGTGGAGCTCCGGAACAGCTGCAATACATTAATAAACTAATAATATTGATAATAATAAATAAAATAAAGTATAATTGATAAAATACATGAAAACAATAAACTATTTTATATATAATATGTTATATATAATATATATTTATATATATATAAATATATATAAATTAAATGGGAGATAGTTCTTACCGTAGGCCTTGGGCCAGTCCGGGCAGGACAAGACGTTGAAAACCTGCTCTACACCGCAGCCAGGGAGAATGGCCCTACCTGGAGCCTCTGGCAGAAAGAACCACGGGACACCCAAGGTTGACCCCTAGGGTTTTGGAGTCAGGGATACAGAGGATCCGAGGACTGCTATACTCCAACTGAGGAAGAGATATTGGCAGCATATGAAGGAGCTCAAGCTGCTTTCAGAAGTGGTTGGTCCTGAAGCACAGCTCCTCCTGGCATCCCGACTACCAGTGCTGGGCTGGATGTTCAAAGCAAGGGTCAGGGTCCCCTCTACACATCATGCAACTGATGCTACGTGGAGTAAGCACTCATCACACAGCGGGCTTGAATGCAAAAACCCCAGTCACCCAGGAAGTATGGAACTGATCATGGGCTGGCCAGAAGGCAAAGATGTCAGAATATCGCCAGAGGAGGAGGAGGTGACGCATACTGAAGAGGCCCCACTGTATAATAAAATGCCAGAAAAAGCACAGAAATATGCCCTGGTCACTGATGGGCCGTGTCATATACTGGGAAAGCATCAGAGGTGGAAGGCTCTGCATGAGTCCTGCATGACGAGTTGCAGAAGCTGCTGAAGGAGAAGGTGAATCGAGTCAGTTTGCAGAGGTGAAAGCCATCCGGCTGGCTTTAGATATTGCTGAGCAAGAAAAACGGCCAGTACTTTATCTCCATACTGACTCATGGATGGTGGCAAATGCCCTGTGGGGGTGGTTACAGCAGTGGAAACAGAGCAAGGTTTGCTAAGCAGTGCTTACACTTAGGCAACGACTTTTCAGCTACTCATGCCCCGCCAGCGAGAAGCTGGGAGGGGACACAGCCACGACAGCCAGCCTAAACTGGCCAAAGGGATATTCCAGACGACATGACATCATGCTTAATATATAAGCTGGGAGTAGTTGGCCAGGGGCGCTGCAGCTTGGGAACTGGTTGGGCCTTGGTCAGTGGGCGGTGAGCAATTGTGTTGTGCGTCACTTATTTTGTATATACTTTTCTCATTGCTGCTGTTGTTGTTGTTATTATTATTTCCTCTTTCTTTGCTGCTCTATTAAACTGTCTTTATCTCAACCCATGAGTTTTACCTTTTTTTCGATTCTCCTCCCCATTCCACTGGTTAAACCACAACAGATGTAAAAGACTTGCACTGACTACAGTGAGGTTTCTAAGAACACACTGTGGCGCAAGGCAGGAGCACAGGAGGCAATGAGCTGAAACAAGAGGGTCAGGCTCAACGTAGGGAGAAACTTTTGCAACATGAGAAGAGTCAGACATGGGAAGCCCTTTCCTGGAGAGCGTGTGCTGCCTCCATTCCTGCAAGTTTCCAGACCCCTCTGGATAAAACCATGAGCAACCTGGGGTGACCCTGCTTTGTTTACGATGTTGTTCTACAATGACATTCCATGGTTCCTTCCAGCCTGAATGACACTTTTCTTCCTCCCCCTTCATATTCTCAATGTCAGGGAAAGTACTTGGGTTCCCTCTGTCTGTGGAAATAATCCACATCCCAGAATCACAGAATCATTAAGGTTGGAAAAGACTTTTAAGATCATCAAGTCCAACCATCAACCCAGCACCACCATGCCTGCTAAACCATGTGCTGAAGTGCCACGTCCACAGGATTTTGGACACTGCCAGTGATGGTGACTCCACCACCTTCATCATAGGCACCCCAAACAGACCCAATGACATCCTTGGCCTCATGACCTTTCATTTCCTTGTTCCATTTTTGCCGGCTCCATTTTTCCCCCTCAGAAAGTCTTCTCTATTAACGCATTATTTGCGACAGCCAGCATGGCTTCGTCAAGAGAAAGTCCTGCCTGAGCAACCTAGTGGCCTCCTATGATGGTGTGACCACTTCAGTGGACAAGGGAAGAGCTGCTGCTGTCATCTCTGTGGGCTTCTGTAAGGCCTTTGACACGGTCCCCCACAACATCCCTCTCTCTAAATTGGAGAGAGATGGATTTGATGGGTGGTCTGTTGAGTGGATGAGGAATTGGTTGGATGGTCACATCCAGAGGGCACTGCTCAATGGTTCAATGTCCAGATGGAGATCAGTGATGAGCAGTGTCCCTCAGGGGAAACATTGTATTGGGACCAGTACTCTTTAATGTCTTCATCAGTGACGTAGACAGTGGGATCGAGTGCACCCTCAGCAAGATTGCAGACAGCACCAAGATGAGTGGTGCAGTTGACACGCCTGAGGGACAGGATGCCATCCAGAGGGAGCTGGACAAGCTCGAGGAAGGGGCCCGTGTGAACCTCACAAGGTTCAACAAGGCCAAGTGCCCCTGGGTCAGGGCAACCCCTGATACCAATACAGGCTGGGGGATGAAGGGATGTTGCCCAGAGATGCCTCATCCCTGGAAACATTCAAGGTCAGGCTGGATGGGACTCGGTGCAACCTGGACTAGTTGAGGATGTCCCTGCTCATTGCCGGGGGGTTCGACTAGATGACCGTTAAAGTAACCATCATCATACGCCAACTCATTAGCAGTAATGGCCTGGAAAGACGGAGAGAAACCAACGGTGGATGAATTGGCTGGCCAACTCCGGCAATATGAAGAAAGTTTCTCTCCCTCCCTACAGGCCTGCGTGTCTGCTGTAGAGAAACTGTCCCGGGAGTTCCGGCAATTCAAAGAGGATATGCCCTACCCTCCACCCGTACGAACCAGTGTTTCAGCCATTAGGAGTAAGCGCTCTTCTGTTCAAGAGAGAAGATATAGAGGATACACACCGCGAGCCACCCTGTGGTTTCAATTGCGTGACTATGGAGAGGACATGAGGAGGTGGGATGGAAAACCTACCTCGACCCTAGAGGCACGAGTACGCGAGCTGCAAGGAAAAACAATTACAAAAGGGGGTTCAGGTTCCTCCAGAAAAATCGTCGCTCCACTTTCCAGTGGGCAGTTTCCCAGAAAGAATAGAAGAGCTGATCTCACCTCTGATCCTCTTGAAGGGATTTCTGATTCATATTTACAAGAAGTGGGTAACGAGTACTATGACCAGGACTAGAGCGGCCCTGCCTCCAGCCAGGCAGAGGAGACGGACAACCAAGTTTATTGGACTGTGTGGATTAGATGGCCTGGCACATCAGACCCACAGGAATATAAGGCTTTAGTGGACGCTGGTGCACAATGTACCCTAATGCTCTCAAGCCATATAGGGGCAGAACCCATCTGTATTTCCGGAGTGACAGGGGGATCCCAACAGCTGACTGTACTGGAGGCCGAAGTGAGCCTAACTGGGAATGAGCGGCAGAAGCAGCCCAGTGTGACTGGCCCAGAGGCTCCGTGCATCCTGGGCATATCCTGCCTCAGGAGAGGATATTTCAAGGACCCAAAAGGGTACCGGTGGGCTTTTGGTATAGCTGCCTTGGAGATGGAAGAAATTAAACAGCTGTCCGCCTTGCCTGGTCTCTCAGAGGACCCTTCTGTTGTGGGGTTGCTCTGAGGGCCGAAGAACAACAGGTGCCGATCGCTACCACAACAGTGCACCAGCGGCAATATCGCACCAACAGAGACTCCCTGATCCCTATCCATGAGCTGATTCGTCGGCTGGAGACCCAAGGAGTGATCAGCAAGACTCGCTCACCCTTTAACAGCCCCATATGGCCAGTGCGAAAGTCTAATGGAGAGTGGAGACTGACAGTAGACTATCGTGGCCTGAATGAAGTCACGCCGCCACTGAGCGCTGCTGTGCCGGACATGCTAGAACTTCAATATGAACTGGAGTGAAAGGCAGCCAAGTGGTACGCCACCATTGATATTGCTAACGCTTTTTTCTCAATCCCTTTGGTGGCAGAGTGCAGGCCACAGTTTGCTTTCAGTTGGAGGGGTGTCCAATACACCTGAAATCAACTTCCCCAGGGGTGGAAACACAGCCCTACCATTTGCCATGGGCTGATACAAACTGCACTGGAACAGGGTGAAGCTCCAGAGCATCTGCAATACATTGATGACAGCATCCTATGGGGCAACACAGCGGAAGAAGTTTTTGGGAAAGGGAAGAAAATAATTCAAATCCTTCTGAAAGCTGGTTTTGCTATAAAACAAAGTAAGGACAAAGGACCTGCACAAGAGATCCAGTTTTTAGGAATAAAATGGTAAGATGGACGTCGACAGATCCCAACGGATGTGATCAACAAAATAACAGCTATGTCTCCACCAACTAGCAAAAAAGAAACACAAGCATTTTTGGGCGTTGTGGGTTTCTGGAGAATGCATATTCCAAATTACAGTCTGATTGTAAGCCCTCTTTATCAAGTGACCCGGAAGAAGAACGATTTTAAATGGGGCCCTGAGCAACGACAAGCCTTTGAACAAATCAAACAGGAGATAGTTCATGCCGTAGCCCTCGGGCCAGTCCGTGCAGGACAAGATGTTAAAAATGTGCTCTACACGGCAGCTGGGGAGAATGGCCCTACCTGGAGTCTCTGGCAGAAGGCACCAGGAGAGACTCGAGCTCGACCTCTAGGGTTTTGGAGTTGAGGGTATAGGGGATCTGAGTCCCGCTATATTCCAACTGAAAAGGAGATATTGGCAGCATATGAAGGAGTTCGAGCTGCCTCAGAAGTGGCTGGTACTGAAGCACAGCTCCTCCTGTGCTTCAGGCCCAGGACCCGACCCGGCCCAAAGGGAGGGTCCCCTCTACACATCATGCAACCGATGCTACGTGGAGTAAGTGGGTCGCGCTTATTACACAGCGGGCTCGAATAGGAAACCTTAAGCGCCCGGGAATCTTGGAAGTGATCATGGACTGGCCAGAGGCAAAGATTTTGGAATATCACCAGCAGAGGACGTGGCGCGTGCTGAAGAGGCTCCACCATATAATGAACTGCCAGAGAACGAAAGGCAATATGCCCTGCTTACTGATGGGTCCTGTCGTATTGTAGGCAAACGTCGAAGGTGGAAAGCTGCTGTATGGAGCCCTATACGACGAGTCGCAGAAGCTGCTGAAGGACAAGGTGAATCAAGTCAGTCTGCAGAGGTGAAAGCCATCCAGCTGGCTTTAGATATTGCTGAACGAGAAAAATGGCCAATACTCTATCTTTATACTGACTCATGGATGGTAGCAAATGCTCTATGGGGGTGGCTACAGCAATGGAAGCAGAGCAACTGGCAACGCAGAGGCAAGCCCATCTGGGCTGCTGAATTGTGGCAAGATATTGCTGCCCGACTAGAGAACCTAGTCATAAAAGTATGTCATGTAGACGCTCACGTACCCAAGAGTCGGGCCACCGAAGAACATCAAAACAACCATCAGGTGGATCAGGCTGCTAAGATTGAAGTGGCTCAGGTGGATCTGGACTGGCAACATAAGGGTGAATTATTTATAGCTCGGTGGGCCCATGACACCTCAGGCCATCAGGGAAGAGATGCAACATATAGATGGGCTCGGGATCAAGGGCTGGACCTGACCATGGACGCTATTGCACAGGTTATCCATGAATGTGAAACGTGCGCTGCGATCAAACAAGCCAAGCGGTTAAAGCCCCTCTGGTATGAAGGACGATGGTTGAAATATAAATATGGGGAGGCCTGGCAGATTGACTATCTCACACTTCCACAATCTCGCCAAGGCAAGCGCTATGTGCTTACCATGGTGGAAGCAACCACCGGATGGCTGGAAACATATGCTGTGCCCCATGCCACCGCCCGGAACACTATCCTGGGCCTTGAAAAGCAAGTCTTATGGCGACATGGCACCCCCGAAAGCATTGGGTCAGGCAATGGGACTCATTTCCGAAACAACCTCATAGACACCTGGGCCAAAGAGCACGGCATTGAGTGGGTGTATCACATCCCCTATTGTGCACCAGCTTCTGGAAAAATTGAACCATACAACGGACTGTTAAAGGCTACACTGAGAGCAATGGGTGACGGAACATTCAAACATTGGGATAAACATTTAGCCAAAGCCACCTGGTTAGTCAACACTAGGGGATCTACTAATAGAGCTGGCCCTGCCCAATCAAAACTTTTATGTACTGTAGAAGGGGATAAAGTCCCTGTGGTGCATGTGAGAAATACGCTGGGGAAGACAGTCTGGGTTACTCCTGCCTCAGGCAAAGGCAAACCCGTTTGTGGGATTGCCTTTGCCCAGGGACCTGGGTGCACTTGGTGGGTAATGCGGAAGGATGGGCAAGTCCGATGTGTACCTCAAGGAGACTTGATGTTGGGTGAAAACAGGCAATGATTTGAATTGTATTATGTTAATTGTTACACAATACAGTATGTCATTACTACTATGGTTGCTATCTACCATATCAATGGTATTACAGTAAGAATCACCCAGACTGATGACGAATGAGCTTCACTGAAACCAAGCAACGTGCAGCAGTGATGGAACCAGAACTGGCTTCAGCAGCTTGCGCCCAACAATTCCCTCGAGATCGACATCTTCGACCTGCAGATCATGGACATGGACCGTGCCAGATGACAATCCAACACCGCATACCATCTCCCCTGCCCTGAGAGACTGCTATGATGGATGAAGCCCAGAGTCATGGACTGAATGAACTCCACAGACATTTTAAAGTGGTGGCCCATGGACTAAGAAAGTGATATCTGTGTGTATATATTAGAAGACAGGAAGAGTAATAATGAATAATTGGAATGTATTGAAAAGTATAGGACCCGGGCATGACGTAAATGGTATGGAATAAGGGGTGGATACTGTCCTGGTTTCAGCCAGGATAGAGCTGGTTTTCTTCACAGAAGCTAGTGTGAGACTGTGTTTTGGATTTGGGGTGAGAAACTGTTGATAATGTGCTGATGTTTTGGGTTGTTGCTAAGCAGGCAAGGACAGTCGAGCTTCTTGTGCTGACCTGCTAGCAAGGAGGCTGGGGGTGCATGGGGAGCTGGGAGGGGACACAGCCGGGACAGCTGACCCAGACAGGCCAAAGAGAGATTCCCTACCACCCGACGTCATGCCCAGTACATAAACTGGAGTTAGCCGGGGGGCGGAAATCGCTGCTCAGGGATGGGCTATCGATCACTGGGTGGTGAGCAATTGCTGTATTGGGCATCACTTGTTCTTGTACATTCCTTTGTTGGTATTATCATTGTTGTTTCCTTCTCTCTTTCTGTCCTATTAAACTGTGTTTATCTCAACCCAGGAGGTTTTTTTCCTAATTCTCTCCCCCGTCCCACTGTGGGAGGGGGAGTGAGTGAGCGGCTGCGTGGTGCTTAGTTGCTGGCTGGGGCTAAACCACGACACCTGGTCAGCGTCTTTGGTAATACTTCAAGGGAAGAACAATTCCCCCTCCCCCCCCGCCCCTTACATCTTCTCACTTCACCGTGAAAGATCTGTCATATAAATGTTGTGTGCAAAACAAACATTCCAGCGAAGTTCCAAAATGCCAGTGCTGAATGCCTCGCCTCCTGTTAGTTCTTTCTGCCCAGAAGAGATCTGGAGTGCCATATGTTGATGTAACAAAAGGGAAGATACGAATCTAGAAGTGGTCTTGAGGCTAGCAAATGACCAATGACCTGAGGACTGCATTTAGGAGAAGGCTCTGAGCTCTAGATAAATGTGTGTGCACTGTAAGCACAAAAGATAAGGCAAAGCCAGGAAACAAGGGGTCTTGTGATTTTGAATGTTTTTTTTTTCCCCCCCAGGGGCTTGAACAATAGGAAAAACAGTGAGGTGGTTTAGAAAACAAGCAAGCATGAGTAAATGGGTTCTCGTTTATGTTCAATGCGTAAATCAAAAGTTTAAAGTTGGTACGTTAACGAGCACATCAGATTTTCAGCTTTCCTCTAGCTTTTTTTTCCACACATCTCAAATTTTGCCCATAATGAATATGATAAAAACATGTTTTATTAGGCAGTTAAGCTGATCCAGTAGTACAAATGCAGCCTCTAGTTTGCTCCGGCTACTTTTAATTTTGCTAAGACAAGCTTTCCCCTGTATGGGGGTTAAGCTGATTTAATGCTCTAATATGCTGAAGGATTCCTAATGTTTAGGAAGGCATATTTTAGTTACAGGTAATACGGAATAGGAGTCTGTATGTGTACGTTTGTTCTTGGGTCTTTATTCTAAAGCTTTTGGACAGCATTGCTTTGTAAGAAAAAAGAATGCTCTGAAATAACACATAACAAAGTCTTCTGTTGGAGAAGTTTGTTAATATGAAGCATCAAAAACATCAACTTTGGTCTGCTGGAAACGTTGTGAGACTAAGCCTGCTTGTTTACAGCAAAAGAAATATGCTTCTCAGTCTGTCTTAGTATTTGCTTTTAGTACAAGCCCATCAAGTAGTCTTTCTGCATCAATGGGATAGCTATGTTAGATTAAAGCAAGTCATTGCAGTTACCCATATTTTTAACAGGACGTGTACGTAAGTGAGATGTGAAGGGGTGCTTTGAAGGAACACATTGATAGTGTCTTCAGTTTTTCATTGTGTAGCGTTTTCCTTGAGCAAAAACTAGTTTTTAGAGTTGCCGAGGAAGAGGAGCTGCTTTGAGTGCTCTTTTGAGTACAATGGGTGTAGTTGGTTTCCCTCTCCTTCATTACTTTAACCTTACGAAAGGTGTCTTTTAACCAGATGTGCCGTAGGCATCAACATCTTAAATGCTTTGGTAACCGTAACATTTCCTTAAAAATTTTTCTGGGTAAGGTTTCTTATTCATAAAATGTCGTTTATTCCATAACTAAATGCTCTTCAAAGTTCTAGTTTTTATTTTTGTAAGCTCCTATTAAGAGATACTTGACTTCTGGATATGACTTAGGCACCTTTGGTAGGTGCCTAGTAAAATAGCACAAATGTAAAACATTGAAAACTAGTTCTGTTGATTTTATTAGATTCTCTAAGGTGTATCTTAAACATTTAGGAAATAATTTTGTAGCCCATGGTTCGGTTTCTTCATTTAGGCATTTGAAAACACTGTTTTTGAAAGAATCAAGCTTGATGCACGCCTCTCACTCCAGGGATTCTTCTTGTTATCGTCCATCAGTGTCAGATTCTCTTTCTGAGGTAGTCCAAAGCTTCAAGAAGCTGAAAGAAACTGCTATTACCACTAGGAGGCGAAGTGCTCTATGTTATGTCTGAGCATGTTTGTTGTCCAGGAACTTACTCTTTGAATACTGTCTTGTGTTTGTTTTCTTGTCAGCTATTGTTTTTTCCAAAGTTAGAAGAATAGGGAATTAAAATTAACCCAAACCCCACCCTTCTTCTCAAGGGCTGAGGGGTGTGGTAGACCTGAACTCTCATCTCTAAAACTGGAACGCACATTTCTTTTGTCCACAAGTCTGTCCTTTTGCTAGCCTGAGATAGAGTGCTCTGCTGACTGGGTGTGTGTCAATCTTTCCCACAGCTGTCAAAGCAGGGCACACTCAACCAGTCTTTGGATTTGTATGTGCATTCTTTTAAATACTTCGCTCTTTGTTTATGAAAGTATTGTTCCTTTCACCTTAAGCTTGTAAATCTGGCAGCTGAAGACCTGCATCTGTCTTTTTTTGAGTCCTGTCTTCTAATAAGACTTACAGTTTAGAACTTATGAACATCTCAGGCGCATTTGTGGCATAACTTCAGTCTTGAATTCTGTGGCGTTGTAACGGCTGCTGGTAATTCATTACATCTTCGCTGCCAATGTCTTTAGTGGCTGGGAAAATAAGCCCTTGAAATGGCAGGGGTCTTCTGTGTGTGGTTGTGAAGAGCCAGGGGTTTTGACCTAATCAGTTAAACTTGCTGTAGAAAAAGCTTTTAAGTTGCATTTGGTAGCTGCACAGACAAAAAACTGTCTTAAATATTTCACTAAGCAATACTCAACTTCTGCTTGAGATGACGGCATTGATTCTGAAGAACTTTATCACTTTAATTTGCGTAATTTTTATTTGCGTAGTTTCCTGCATCATGAAGTGTGAGTATACAAATTCAGAGTTTCTGTGAAAGCAAAGCTGCAGCGACTGTGTGAGTATGATTATGAGAAAGCAAATCTTCTATAAAACTTTATTCTTAAAATAAGCTTTTAATTGGTTAATTTTTGTGTGAGTAAAGCTTAATGATTTTGTTTTGATCAAATGAATCACATATTCCTGTGCAGTGAGGTTTTGTTGTGAAACTATTTAATCAACTGTGGACTGCAACTCATGGCATTAGAGATGTTGTGCTCTTACACCTCAAATCTCTTGTGTCTAAAAAAACCCAAAAACCTAACCCCCAGCCCCCTAAACAAACCAAACCCCTAATGAAAGGAAGAAGCTTTAGAAGCTTTTTGCAAGAAGGGAACATGTTTGCTTGATATAAGCTATGCACTTCTCTGCTGCTCTTTATTTTGCTGGATATCGTTTCAAAACACACAGAAGTGGAGTAAGTACAAATTACCCAGGTAAAGGTAAGGTAAAATACGATATTTCTACTAGTTCTGAGCACCTGAAGTAGGATGTGTTTAATGTGCTTCATAGGTAATATTCACCACTCCCCACGGGCAGGCAGGTGTTCAGCCATCTCCAGGGAAGCAGGGCTCCATCAGGCATAACGGTTTCTTGGGAAGACAGATGCCATAACTCTGAACGTCCCTCCACCCCTTCCTCCTTCTTTGTCCCAGCTTTATATACTGAGCATGATGTCATATGGTATGGAATATGTCTTTGGCCAGCCTGGGTCAGCTGTCCTGGCTGTGTCCCCTCCCAGCTTCCCGTGCACCCCCAGCCTTCTCGCTGGCAGGCCAGCATGAGAAGCTGGACTGTCCTTGACTACTTAGCAACAACTCAAAACATCAGCATGTTATCAACATTTTCTCATCCCAAATCCAAAACATAGACTCACACTAGCTTCTGTGAAGAAAATTAACTCTACCCTGGCTGAAACCAGGACAGATGTGTTTAAGGTGCTTCACAGGTAATATATAATTTCAGGAGCATCATCCACCGGCACAAAGCATCCTGAAGGCTAGCGATAGGGAGCATACATAAAGACCCTTTCGTTTTTCTTTCTCCTTCCTTCCACGCTACTTTCTTTTTCTCCTTCCTCCAATAAGGGCTGTTTGGTGTTGTCCAAGTAGGTTTCAAAGTAGATTTTTGAAAGGAAATGGATATCTCCTAAAATGCAATAGGTTGGCTAATCAACAGGCTTTCTTGCCTTGGTGACTATGATGCTACATGTATCTTATTGTAGGAATAAACATTAAAATTATTTCACAGAACGTTAGTTGCTTCTGTATCCCTTTAAGAAGATGAACTGTGTTTCAAGTGACTGAAAATTCTTGCTAAGATTGCTAGGAAGTTAGCGCTATGCATTTAGAAAACAAAGCAAGTAGCCTCTAAAACGACTTTATTTAATTTATTTTTAAATGGGAAAAGAACTCGGCAGACAGTCTGAATTTGATGTAAGAAGTGATGTTTCCTGGGAACTTGTCATAGAATAAAAGACTGGTAAATGCAACCTTGCAATGATTTCTAGTGAAACAGGATTTACTTACCCTGCAGTTTGCAGAAATTAATGGAAAAGACCAGGACAAGAAGTCTGTCACCTACATAGGTAGATTCAAGGGACACTGGATCAGTGGTAAGTTGCTTATTGGAGAGTTTATCTGTAGCTTGCTTGTTGAGTCTCCTGAATGAAAGATACCAGACAAATGGAGGTTTAAAGTATTCATGCTAAATACCTAATCTTTTTCAAATGCCTAAAGGGAGGCCTGAATGGCTAGTAGAGCTCATGACACTTAAGTAATCGTTTTGCAACAGCTGTAACAAGCTTTTTTTTCTTTTGATGGTAGTTGAAATGCTGACATTAATATTGACTGTTCCCTGTAAAGGTCATAAGAGGGACGTGTGAATTCAAAGGAAAGAGTGTCTGTGATGGAGGAGGAAGCTGTTGAGTGTCTGGCTAGCTACATACATGTTTCTGGCATTGTGTTTCTAAATGCAGCTGTAATAAGTGTAAATTAAACCAGTAGTTTAAAGTTGTCATTTCTCTTGCTTGAGGCAAGCAGTGCACCCTTATAATTTGCGCAAATACATTGAAGATTTGTACTCTGGGAATTAGGGTGGTAAATCACTGAAGTATTTTGTGGATGTCTTTGGGAAAATCATTTATTAAAATATGCCGCATTTCTCGCTTTTAAATATTATGCTTGAAAAAAAAGGATCCCTAAAAGAAATCATAGGGAAGAAGTAGATTTGCTTTGGGTGCTGGTATAATCACTTTGACATAATTTTTTGTCACATGTGTTGATCTGTCACATGAATTTCTCCTGAAGTCATAACATGTTGTTCTGTGTTCTTTTTAACATCACTTACAGAAGTTTTATAAAGCAAACTCTTCTCTAAATTATGTTGTTTATAGCTGCCTTGTCTTGTATGGTGTGTATGCAAACACAAAGGAATACCCTTAGAAGTAGCAGAAATGTTCTTTCAGTGATGCATATATTTCTGTTTGCTACTTGCTCAGCTTGGGTTCAGCTGTGTAAGTGTTGTAGCGCAAAAAGTTGTGGACGCTTAGCAACGTGCTCTCCTCACTGACATTGGTTTGACTCAACTACGTACAGAGTTGTTACGTCTTATGGTACAACTTCATGTCATCATTGTGATTTGATATTTCAAATAAAATGTCATGGTAGCCAAGGCAAACTTGACAGCATAATCAATGTAACGTCCAGTAGACTGCTCCACCTGGAATAATATGCTGGCGTTTGAAGTATTCAAGTGGGCAGTAACTTGCATACAGAACAGAAATAATAATTGAGACGTACTGCCTGAAGCTAATAGGTGACCACCCGAGGGCGTAGGGAGTCTTTAACACTGCAGTTGTTTGGCTACAATGCACTGGCCTTCAAGTCGAGCTAAGACTTTGGTAGTGGTTTCTGTAGCACTTCAGTAGCTCCAGAGGGAGTCATAACAGAGCAAGTTGGCCACATGCTATGTGACTGCATCAGTAGCTTGTGTACGTGCTGGAGGTCTGGCTCTTAAAGCTGATGGCAAATAAGAAAATTCCTGGTTTAACCTCTTTTGCAGTATGTGCCGAGATAAAACTTTTCTTCTGTTATCCTGAAAGTAGGTCTTACATTCTGCATAAAGTTAAACATGAAAAGCTCCTCTTTGTGTAGTCACAGAAAAATGAGTTGTCACTGATTCAGTAACACCTTTCGTATCTCCCCTTCCCATGTTTAAATGGAACGGTCAGTTCTCAATATAGATTTATCTTTTGCAGGAAGAATCGCATTCACTTTCAGCAGTTCAGTCACCCTAACGATGATGACTATCATGAAACGGAGATAGTAACTCAGGACTGAGAGAAGGGGTTAAGGGAATCTTAGCAGTTAATTAGTAGATAAAGTTTGAAATCTTGTTAGCTATTGCGTAAAGTAACTGAAACAAGAGATCTGTAGTTCCTTACAAAGACAGTTCCTGATAAACTGACAGGAGTGAGAAGACTTGTGGCTCCTCACAAGGACAGTCCCTGATAAGAACCAGGAGAGTGCCTCAAGAACCGGCTGAAACTGACCTTGTGGTTTGGACGAAAACCAAAGAGCAATTGGGTCTGCGTAAGAACAAGGGGTTACTAGTGGTGACGAAGAGGAGCCACCGGCCTTCATCCTCACGACCCTCAGCGACCACCACCAGGAGGCACTGCGCAAGCGCAGATGGGAGGAGTTCATGGAAATAACAACTTGGAACTCATGTCTATACGAAGTGGGGACAGATCATGCATATGTATAGGCATATTGCGAAACTTTATGTATATGCAACACTTTGCTGTATATATTTGAAGTAAGTGCCGCGTTGGGGTGCGCATGGTTTTTGGTGGGACTACCCCCCCGTGCTGCCCAGCGCTGAATAAACATACCTCCTTTACAATCTTGCAGATTGTGGAGTCTGTTTTCCGCACATCAAGACAACAATGATGATCGGCCTGAATGTCCGTATGGAACGGCGTGTTAGAGGTAAGAAGCACTGTACAAAATGGCTTTTCTTCTTTTACAGGTTAAGAATGTTCTCCCGCGGAATTGCAAAATGACATTAGGATAATGAGTAATTCTAGATGTTAAATCTTGACTGCAGCCTTCTGAAATTTACTGTGGGCAGACTGCTACTGTAACCAAGGTGGTAGGGAATTTAAATAAAACAGGGTTAGAAAATAGGTTTGTGAATTTGTAGCAAGTTGTAACTATAAGAACATTATGCACCAGCAGTGCTGCTCGAGAACCCACCTAACCTTTCCCATCTTGATTTAATTATCAAGGAGTTAAGTGTAACATTGTGATCATGGTATTATGTTTTGTTCTATTAACAAGTAGCTAGAAAGAAGGAACACCTTGGTCAGTTCTGCGGTCCGGTGGATAAGTAATTATTCATTCTATAGTCTTGTCTTAAAACAAAGGACTGTGGGGTGAATGATTGCATATTGGACCGACAGCCCGTGAAGGCCTATTTAGTGTTGCCAAGCTTAAGTGAACTTTGTAGGAAAGGTAATTCCGGCAGGGGGAGATCGCGACCACCGACTCAGAGACCACCCACTGAAGAAACCCTCCGACTCAAAAGATTAAGGAAGTAAAATCTCAAGAAATTATCGTGAGCATGCGTGGTCATTTACATGGTAGGCGAGGAATACTTAACCAATCATTGTATGGACACTTGATGAATATGTATTAATCTTGCCGATAAATGTTTGATTTTTGAACTGATCGAGCGAACACGATTTAGGAGGAGCTATCCCCCGTGTTCCCGGCACCGTGAATAAAGAATGCCTGCCTTTTAACAGTACATTAGTGTTACGAGGTTTATTCCCGATTTCGGTGACAGTTTTGGCGACCCAGATGGGACACTGCTTGTGAATCTCGACGGATCCGTGGGATCACAGGACCTCCAGCCGGCACCGAGGGATTCTCGGGGAGAACCTCTGATCCCCGGACCGAAGAATTCTGAGCAAGTCCCCTGGAAAGGTAATGAGGCATTCTTTAAAGGATTGAAGTGACGTGGGTTCGAGTCCCACTAGCTTGCTCGTAAGGCACGGCGAATGCTATGCAGAGTAGGGCTGAAAGGTACCTCTGGAAAGGGTGAGGGTACGAGACCCTCACAAGGAATGCCTGCCTATAAGTCGCGGTGAAAGCCTTGCAGGGTTGGGCTAGGGGCCCAGGTAAGGAGGTTGGGGGATTTCTAGCAGGGGGCTAGAAGATCCGGAGGGACCCTCGAGGAGAGTAGGGGTCCCTCCGACTAGTGCCTGTGATAGTGCACAATCACACCCACTAGTCTTGGGAAGATGGGAACATTTCCGAGTAAAAGATCTATCCCACAAAAAAAAACTTTGGGATGTATTTTGAGGCATTGGAAAGATCTGGGAGGTGATCCTCTGACTCGGCAGCAATTAATTGAATATTGCAATCATTGGTGGCCAATGTATAGGTTGGACAGTGGGGAGAAATGGCCAGATAAATGGGACATGGCAATATAACACCATTTTGCAATTAATGTTGTTTTGTAAAAAGGAGGGTAAATGGGAAGAAATGGCTTATGTTGATTTGTTCTTTACACTACAAAATCATCCAGAATGGCAGAGACAGTGTGGAATACATCTGTATGATCCCATGGTAAAGATTGTGAAAAAGGGAAAATGTGATGAGAACTCGAAAAGGGGTTGTTCTACTTATAATACTAAAGAAAATTGTTGCAAAAATGGAACTGAGGAGGAAGATATTGAATTAATGGTTGCTCCTCACCGAAGGTGGGAAAGGGGAAGAGAGGTCCAAAAATTTGGAGGATGATAGTCCTCCTACTTCTCCCAAGGAAGGGGAAGCAGTGGGATTTAGCCCAATTTCAGGGAGAAGGAGGGGGGAAGTAAGACTAACTTCCCTCCAAGCCCCTCTCCGAGAAGCAGCCGGGAATGATGGTCCAGTGGTGGTGAAAGTTCCTTTTTCAGTTACTGATTTAACATCATGGAAAGAGACTGCAGGTACCTATCGGGAGGATCCCGAAAGGATGGCTAAGGTAAAATGCTTGAAATTGCTTGGGCTGTATATAACAATAGAGAAAAAGAAAAAGAGGTGAGGCAAGCCTGAAGGGATGGAAAGCTACTAGCAGTTTTGGCAGGGAATAACAGGATAGGCAGAGGGAGAGGACGAGGAATGAATATCGGAGAGAGAAGGAAAATAAGCCCCAATTAGCAGAAGATCAATGTGCTGTTTGCAAGGAGCATGGGCACTGGAAAAGAGAATGTCCCAAGGCAGAACAATTAGATCCGGCTCTCCGGGCAATTAAATTCATGACTCTGGATGAAGAACTATGAAGGGGACCGGGGGAATCAACCCTAGCTGAACGTCTGGTTACATTGAAGCTAGGGAATGAAGAAATAGAGTTTCTGGAGCTACTTACTCAGTATTGAATACATGTAAAGGGAGATTTAGTCACAAGATCAGTAGATGTTGTTGGTGCGACAGGGCAGAAGGAAAATTGGCCATTTTTAGAGCCATTAAAGTTTAAATTGGGAAAACAATGGGTAACTCACCAGTTTCTGTATATGCCTGAATGTCCACTGCCTGTGTTGGGACGAGATCTATTGAGTAAATTAGATGCACAAATAACTTTCAAAGACGGAGAGATTAAATTGATAATACCAGAATCAAAAGCCATAGAGGCAAGAGTGTTTATGTTACAGGATTCCTACAGGGAAGAACAGATTCCAGAAGAAGTGGAAAATGCAGTTATTCCTTTGGTCTGGGCAAGTGGAATTCTGGGACGATCTAAATTGGCAGAGCTGGTAAAGGTGGTTTTAAAACCTGGAGCCAAACCGGTAAGACAAAAACAATATCCTATTAAGTGGGAGGCTCGAAAAGGATTAGAGGGGTTGATTACAAAATTTTTAGAATATGGACTATTGGTAGAGTGTGAATCAGAATATAACACTCCCATATTACCAGTAAGGAAATCCGGAGGCAAGGAATACCGATTGGTTCAGGATTTAAGAGTTATAAATTAGATAGTCCAAGATATACACCCAGTAGTGGCTAATCCATATATTTTACTGACTTCTTTGAAAGAGGAACATAAATGGTTTACTGTACTAGATTTAAAGGATGCCGCCTTCTGCATACCTCTAGATATAGGCAGCCAAAACATATTTGCTTTTGAGTGGGAAAGTCCGGCCACAGGACGAAAGACCCGATTGACATGGACTGTACTTCCACAAGGATTCAAAAACAGCCCTACGATATTTGGGAATCAATTGGCCAAGGAATTAGAGATATGGAAGAGACAGGACCAAAAGGGAAGTGTTCTGCTACCAGTTTACTAAATTTCCGAGGCCAAGGAGGATATAGAGTCTCCAGAAATAAGGCCCGAATAGGAAAAGAAGCAGTAATTAATTTGGCATTTGAAATATCCCAAGGACAGAGACAATTGGGAAATGAAAGAAAAGAAGCTCTCTGTCAAATTCCTGAACCAAGTAGCCCGAAAGAATTGAGAACTTTTCTGGGAATGATTGGGTAGTGTCGACTTTGGATTTTGAATTATGGACTTTATGTAAAACCATTATACAAAGCTTTAAAGGAATCCAAGGATCAGTATCTGACTTGGACACCTCAGTGTCAGAAATCATTCAAAGAACTGAAAAAGGCATTAATGATGGCACCTGCTCTGGGATTACATGATGTGACCAAACCTTTTGAGTTCTTTGCACATGAAAGGCAACATCTGGCTCTTGGAGTGCTGACACAACGGCTAGTATCCTGGAAACGACCAGTGGGGTACTTGTCTAAACAACTTGACAAGGTGAGTAAAGGATGGCCAGGATGTTTACGTGCTGTAGTGGCAACAGTATTGCTGATTCAAGAAGCTCGAAAATTGACCATGGGTCAAGAGATGGTGGTGCACGTGCCACATATGGTAATAGCTGTTCTAGAGCAAAAGGGGGGTCACTGGCTATCCCCCAGCAGAATGCTGAAGTATCAGGTTGTCCTATTGGAACAAGATGATGTGGAATTGAAAACCGCACCGATTGTTAATCCAGCAATATTTTTGTCAACAGAGAATCCAACAGGAAATTTAGAACATGATTGTTTGTTAACTATTGAACAAGTTTATTCCAGTAGACCAGACCTGAGAGATGAACCTCTGGAAAACCCTGATCTGCAGTTATACACAGATGGAAGCAGTTTTGTACGAGAAGGAAAAGGAATGGCTGGATATGCTGTCGTCACCACCTCTGAGGTATTGGAATCAAGGACACTACCTGTAAGTACCTCAGCACAGAAAGCAGAATTGGTGGCATTAAGGCGGGCTCTGCAAATAGCAGAAGGAAAAAGGGTAAATATTTGGACTGATTCTAAATATGCATTTGGTGTGATCCATGCTCATGGAGCCCTCTGGAAAGAAAGGGGATTGCTGTCAGCCCAAGGAACATCAATAAAGTATAAAGAAGAAATTCTGCAACTCCTGGAAGATGTGCAGAGACCGAAAGAAGTGGCAGTAATGCATTGTAAAGCTCATCAATTTGGTCAGACGGCTGTAAATATAGGTAATCGATTGGCAGACAAAGCTGCAAAAGAGGCAGCAGAACGAAGTATCCTTGCACTAGTACGAGTAAAACAAACAAAATGATTAGATTTGAAACCGAAGTACAAAAAATTGGATGAGCAATTAGCAAAACAATTAGAAGCATCACAAAATGCAGAGGGATGGTGGGTGACATCAGAAAAACAGGTGATAGTAACCCCACAAATTATGACAGAACTCGCAAAGGAAAAACTCGCAAAAAAAAAGGAATAATAGCTAAATGTCCAATCTGCCTTAAAAATAACCCCATGAACCAAAAGAGGCCACCTCTAGGAATGATAAAACAAGGACATTCTTCAGGAGATTATTGGCAAATTGATTTCTCTGAGTTACCCAGTCAGAATGGATACAGGTATTTATTAGTACTAATTGATACATTTTCTGGATGGCCGGAGGCCTTCCCTTGCCGCACCAACAAAGCTAGAGAGGTAGTTAAAGTGTTGTTGAAGGAAATAATACCGAGATTTGGAGTGCCATTGGGAATGTCTTCTGATAGGGGACCACACTTTGTGGCAGATGTAGTTCAACAGATCAGTAAAATTTTGGGTATAAAATGGGACTTATATATACCCCTTGGAGGCCACAATCGAGTAGAAAAATTGAGAGATTGAATCAAATGTTGAAAAGACAAATAAGTAAAATTTGTCAGGAAACGTCTTTGAAGCGGTTACAGGCTTTACCACTAGCTCTCTTGAGAATCAGGATCCAATCAAAATCAAGAGACGGTATAAGTCCGTATGAAGTCCTGTATGGTAAACCGTACCAGACTCCTTTAATCCCAGGGGATATGAAGGTAGCTGGGGAAACTGATTTGAAAGTGTATCGAATTTCTTTAGGAAAAGTTCTTGGAGCACTTCGGAGATATATTGTGCTGACTAGGTCACTTGCCTTGGATACGCCTGTACATCAGTATCAGCCAGGTGATCTTTCAACTTGGAACTCTGAACCACTGCAGGAAAAGTGGAGGGGACCATTCTAGGTACTGTTAACAACTTATGCTGCAATCAAGGTTGGAGGAGTGGAATTGGGGATACACTACACCCGAGTGAAGAAAGCCCCGTCATGGAAGGTCATCAATAGGGATTCAGAGACTGTAAAGTTGACTTTAAAACATGTTTCAGAAATTATCGTTGGAAAATATGGAAAAATGGGTTTTGATTGGAAACGGATGATGTTGGGAGCATTGTTTGGGATGATAATAGAGCAATTGGAAGGGAGAGTGAAGCAGAGCAGCTAATATACATTCCAAGGAGAACTCCAGAAGAAAATTTAATGGTAGGATTGATAAAAGAATTTGCAAATTTACAAAATGTAACCTAAATAACCGCATGTCTTCCAATTCCAAGAGCAGTAGGTGAATCAATTCCATGGGGAATCTTAACAACAAATTTGAGCGCAGTAAGCACAAGGGATGAGCAATTATGCAAAGAAATAAGTAGAGGCCCCCCTGTACATGATCCCGAGGAAGCTGGACATGTAGTTCGTAATTGTGAAAATCAAACTAAGCGAGAGGCAGAGGTTGCATGGGATTCAGTGTGGTCTATGGCTATTTTATCTCAATTTCAACATATGGCTAATACTTCATGGTGTTTTGCCTGGGACGGAACAGTCTTTACAGTTTTCCCATCAGTTAATGACAGGGGAACCACATCCAGGGAAAAGGAAGACGTAGTACCCTGGTGGAATTGTAAAAAGATATGTAATTGCAGTGCAGTTGATAGAGCAGTCCAAGAAGTCTCTCCCTTAGCAGCTGCATTGAAATATGGGTGTTGGTGCAGAGGACTCAAGAACGATTTAAATTTGACTAGTGTATATAAAATTAGAAGGTGATCAATATTTAGTTGTAGAAGGTGTACAGTTCAGAGCCCAGGACATTTAGTTTGGGCAATGAGTGATTTACCGATGGACGGGAAAGTAAAACAAATTACTTTAGGAATGCCGACATTATGTCCAATCTGAAAGAAAGCTCCCTTTAGGGGAGATTCTGAAAATTTAAGTTAATATGGATAAAAAGATCACAACTTGATGATGACGTTTGGAATGAACCCTCGACAGGAGTGAAACTTGGATGAGCCTTAGAATCCTTATTGACTCCCTTGGCAACTTACAGGAATAGGGATTGGTTATATAAGTTGACAGGTCAAGTGAAAAGATTAGCCAAAATAACAAGGAAAGGATTTAAACAACTAAATTTACAGTTACAAGCCACTTCGAAGATGACCCTACAAAATTGGATGGCTCTAGATATGCTCTTACTAAAAGAACATCGAGTTTGTGGATACCTGAGGGATAGGATAGATCATTGTTGCATACATATCCCAAATGTTGCCCAGGATGTTGAATATGATTTGGACTTATTGAGAAAAATAGAAAAGGATACTCAGGAAATGCAACAAGACATGCAAGAAAATTGGTTTGAGAAAATTTTCAGTGGATTGGGATGGAACTCGAGTTCTTGGGTGAAGTCCTTAATTGGTACTGTGTTATTATTATTAATAATATCTTTGGGAATATTATTCATTTATCATTGTTTGAAAAAGGAATTTACAAAAAGAGCTACCATTGATCGCAGACTTACACTTGCATTGACTACAAAACGCCAAAATTTAAATGGACTAACTAGTAATGCTCCTACCATCATACAATAAAGTGATTGAATGTTAATAAGGAAATTAATTTGTAATGGAAGTATTGAAAAGAAATTATTTCAAAACTTCCAAAGGGGGGAAATGTAACCAAGGTGGTAGGGAATTTAAATAAAACAGGGTTAGAAAATAGGTTTGTGAATTTGTAGCAAGTTGTAACTGTAAGAACATTATGCACCAGCAATGCTGCTCGAGAACCACCTTCCCATCTTGATTTAATTATCAAGGAGTTAAGTGTAACATTGTGATCATGGTATTATGTTTTGTTCTATTAACAAGTAGCTAGAAAGAAGGAACACCTTGGTCAGTTCTGCGGTCCGGTGGATAAGTAATTATTCATTCTGTAGTCCTGTCTTAAAACAAAGGACTGTGGGGTGAATGATTGCATATTGGACCGACAGCCCGTGAAGGCCTATTTAGTGTTGCCAAGCTTAAGTGAACTTTGTAGGAAAGGTAATTCCGGCAGGGGGAGATCGCGACCACCGACTCAGAGACCACCCACTGAAGAAACCCTCCGACTCAAAAGATTAAGGAAGTAAAATCTCAAGAAATTATCGTGAGCATGTGTGGTCATTTACATGGTAGGCGAGGAATACTTAACCAATCATTGTATGGACACTTGATGAATATGTATTAATCTTGCTGATAAATGTTTGTTTTTTGAACTGATCAAGCGAACACGGTTTAGGAGGAGCTATCCCCCGTGTTCCCGGTGCCATGAATAAAGAATGTCTGCCTTTTAACACTACATGGCTGTTACGAGGTTTATTCCCAATTTCGGTGACACTACCACTAAAGCACTAAAGTCTGTGCAAAATATTTGTTAGTGGTTTCAGCTGGCAAACATGGAAACTTGACTTTTGGAACCTATTCAATGACCTAGAAATCAACGCCTTTTCACTTGTCAACATGCAGTAAACTGTTCTTCTTTTATATATGTGTATATGTATAGGTATAGGTATAGGTATAGGTATATGTATACACACAGAATCACTAGGTTGGAAAGGACCTTCAAGATCATCAAGTCCAACCTTAATCCAGCACCACCATGTCCCCTAAACCATGTCCTGAAGTGCCACATCCACACCCACACGTTTTTTGGAGATGGCAACTCCACCACCTCCCTGGGCAGCCTGTTCCAATGCCTGACCACCCTCTCAGTGAAGAAATTTTTCCTAATATCCCATCTAAACCTCCCCGGGCACAACTTGAGGCCATTTCCTCTTGTCCTATCACTAGTTACTTGGGAGAAGAGACCAACACCCTCGTCGCCACAACCCCCTTTCAGGTAGTTGTAGAGAGCGATAAGGTCTCCTCTCAACCTCCTCTTCTCCAGACTAAACAACCCCAGTTCCCTCAGCCGCTCCTCATCAGACTTGTGCTCCAGACCCCTCACCAGCTTTGTTGCCCTTCTCTGGACATGCTCCAGCACCTCAATGTCCTTCTTGCAGTGAGGGGCCCAAAACTGAACGCAGGATTCAAGGTGCGGCCTCACCAGTGCCGAGTACAGGGGCACGATCACTTCCCTACTCCTGCTGGCCACACTAGTGCTGATACAGGCCAGGACGCTGTTGGCCTTCTTGGCCACCTGGGCACACTGCCGGCTCATGTTCAGCCGGCTGTCAACCAGCACCCCCAGGTCCCTTTCCGCCGGGCTGCTCTCCAGCCACTCCTCCCCAAGCCTGGAGCGTTGCATGGGGTTGTTGTGGCCGAAGTGCAGGACCCAGCACTTGGCCTTATTAAACCTCATACAGTTGGCCTCTGCCCATCGATCCAGCCTGTCCAGATCCCTCTGCAGAGCCCTCCTACCCTCCAGCAGATCAACACTCCCACCCAACTTGGTGTCATCTGCAAACTTACTGAGGGAGCACTCAATTCCCTCATCCAGATCATCTATAAAGATATTGAACAAGACCGGCCCCAGAACCGAGCCCTGGGGAACACCGCTTGTGACTGGCCGCCAGCCGGATTTAACGCCGTTCACCACAACTCTCTGGGCTCGGCTATCCAGCCAGTTCCTCACCCAGCGAAGAGTAAACCTGTCTAAGTCACGAGCCGCCAGTTTCTCCAGGAGAATGCTGTGGGAGACGCTGTCAAAGGCTTTACTAAAGTCCAGGTAGACAACGTTCACAGCCTTTCCCTCATCCACTAGGCGGGTCACCTGGTCATAGAAGGAGATCAGGTTGGTCAAGCAGGACCTGCCTTTCATGTTTCCATGGTGGCTGGGCCTGATCGCTTGGTTGTCCTGCAGATGCCCTGTGAGCACTCTCAAGACCAACCGCTCCATAATCTTCCCCGGTACAGAGGTCAGGCTGACAGGCCTGTAGTTCCCAGGATCCTCCTTCTGGCCTTTCTTGTAGATGGGCGTCACATTGGCAAGCCTCCAGTCTTCTGGGACCTCCCCTGTTAACCAGGACTGCTGATAAATGATGGAGAGTGGCTTGGCAAGCTCCTCCGCCAGCTCTCTCAGTACTCTCGGGTGGATCCCATCAGGCCCCATAGACTTGTGGGTGTCCAGGTGGTTTAGCATGTCCTTGACTGCTTCCTCCTGGATTATGAGGAGTACATTGTGCTCTCCATCCCCATCTTCTAGCTCAGGGGGCAGAATACCCTGTGGATACCTGGACTGGCTATTAAAGACTGAGGCAAAGAAGGCATTAAGTACCTCAGCCTTGTCCTCGTCCTTGGAGACAATGTTCCCCACCATATCCAGTAGGGGATGGAGATTCTCCTTGCCTCTCTTTTTGTTGTTAATATATTTGTAAAAACATTTTTTATCATCCTTTACGACTGTAGCCAGACTGAGCTCTAGCTGGGCTTTTGCCTTTCTAATTTTGTCCCTGCTTGACCTAGTGAGATCCTTGTACTCTTCGTGAGTTGCCTGCCCCTTCTTCCAGAGGTGATAAACTCTCCTCTTTTCCCTGAGTCCCAGCAAAATCTCCCTGTTCAGCCAGGCCGGTCGCCTTCCCCGCCAGCTCTTCTTACGGCACATGGAGACGGCCTGCTCCTGTGCCTTTAAGATTTCCTTCCTGAAGACTGTCCAGCCTTCCTGGACCCCTTTGTCCTTCAGGACTGTCTCCCAAGGGACTCTCTCAACCAGTGACCTGAACAGGCCAAAGTCTGCCCTCCGGAAGTCCATGGTAGCAGTTTTGCTGACCCCTCTCCTTACTTCACTCACAACTGAGAATTCTATCATGTCGTGGTCGCTAAGCCCAAGACGGCCTCTGACCACCACATCTCCCACCAGTCCTTCTCTGTTTGTAAACAGCAGGTCCAGCAAGGCACCTCCCCTGGTGGGCTCACTCACGAGCTGCGTCAGGAAGTTATCCTCCACACACTCCAGGAACCTCCCAGATTGTTTCCTCTCTGCCGTGTTATACTTCCAGCAGATGTCCGGTAGGTTGAAGTCCCCCACAAGAACAAGGGCCAGCGAATGCGAGACTTCTGCCAGTCGCTTATAGAATGTCTCATCTGTTTCTTCATCCTGGATGGGTGGTCTGTAACAGACTCCCAGCAGGATATCTGCCTCATTGGCCTTCCCCCTCATCCTTACCCACAAGCACTCTACTTGGTCTTCACAATCTTTTATTTCTATGCAATCAAAACACTCCCTAACATACAGAGCCACCCCACCGCCTCTCCTTCCCTGCCTATCCCTTCGGAAGGGCTTATAGCCATCCATTGCAGCACTCCCGTCATGAGAAGCATCCCACCATGTTTCTGTGATGGCAACTACGTCATAGCTGTCCCACTGCACAATGGCTTCCAGCTCCTCCTGTTTGGTGCCCATGCTGCGTGCATTGGGGTAGATGCACCTGAGCTGGGCTATCGATTTCAACTCTAGCACGTTGAACCTACCCCTAGGTTCAACTCTAGTGAGCCCGGTTTTATCCCCTCCCCCCTCCAAATCTAGTTTAAAGCCCTCTTGGTGAGGCCTGCCAGCTCATGAGCAAGAATCCTTTTGCCCCTTGGCGTCAGTTGCACTCCGTCAGCGGCGAGCAGGCCTGGTGCTGTGTAAACCGCCCCGTGGTCAAAAAAATCCAAAATTCTGACGACGGCACCAGCCCCTGAGCCACGTACACACATACACAAAATTTATTATTACATGTCGTTCCCGTTATGTAACTCTTAGTTTAAATTTATAGGAAGTATTTGTTGAGATTTTGTACAAAAACTCTATTTTAATCAGTATTTGATTTGTTAAAAAGCATAATTTAAGTTACAGCAATAAAATCCAGTTTATGGCTGACTGGTACAGCTTCTTTCTAAAAACTGTTGTTTTTCTTCAAAAAATTGTTTTATTCCCTTTTGTTTCTCAATGTCTGGGTCTTACACTTTTATTTAGCAGAGTTTAATGACTGCTTTGTAACTGACACAACGGACAAAGGATGTACTTTGAGGCAATAGCACTTCTGTGTGGGCATATGGAAACTTAACAGCTGCTGTATTGAAGATTGTGCCTGAGCAGAAACATTTTCTCCCCTCTCTCCAAGAAAGTGTGGTGATCCTGAAGAGCGTGTTCTCTATGGACTGCAACAAAATGAGGGCAGCTTTTAAGAAAAAGCCATGTTATATTTAGCTAATGCATAAAAATTTTCTCTTCTGAGAAACATCTATGAGAGAAATTTCTCATCTCGGGATGAGAAATCCGGGTTTATACTGGTCACAAAATTGCCAGTGTACTTTTCAGGAGTACAGTGGATACTTTATCCAACACTGTCTCTTCTTCCAGATGAGACAACCTCTCTGCTGTATTAGTTGATCATTTCTTAGTTTGTGTTTCATTCTTTGGAGTTAGAGGAAAGGACACACCCATGAAGCAATGATAATTCTTTCAACAAAGCAACAAATGTAATTTGAAGGGTTTTTGTGTTTTGGGTTTTTTTTTAATTGTCTTTATCTGTTGGCTCCTACTTGAAGGGAGCACAATTGAATGATCTAGAGGCTACGCCTTGAGTCAGGATCAAATGGTCTGATGCTGACAATAGTCGTAGAACACTGAAATAGGCAATTCTTTTTGTTTCAGTACAGTGTATTTAATAGGAAGCTGTACTTCCTTTTTCATTCAGATAACTGTCACTTCTAATGCACACGTAATGTACTTTGGCAGTAACTATGGAACTGTAAATCAACTTGAAGTGTGTAAATTTGTCACAAGTTATTTGACATAAAAATAAGATTTTTCTGATGCAGACTGTTACTCTGTTCTTTGAAGAATAAGAAAACATAAATAAGCAACTGATTTTACAAGGCAGCCTTCACAGCAAGGGTATCTTGTAAAATATACAGGAAATTCTGCTGTTGCAGAAATGAATCTCCAGTTTCAAGTGATGTCACATGGTATGTCATTCTTAAATAGTGGGCTTTAATTGTTGCTTATTTTCAGACGCAAAAATTAGGACAACTGAACAGGTTTTCTGCCAAAGTTAGAATTTTTAAAAATTTTCTTCAGAAATATAAATCGAGTTGAAACTATTTTAACATGCAGCCCTGCGAAAAGCCTCTGATATGCTAACATGACAGATTAGCACAATGTAAGTTGGACCAAGTTAGAACAATAGAGCAGCATTGGATAACTGTTTGGGAGGGGATAAATCTGTGTGTTACTGGCCTGGATCACAGCCTGAATGAGGGGAACATTTATTGTTGTATTGATTTTATTGTATTGATCCAAGAGTGTGTTGACTTTAAATTTTCTTTTGATGCTATTTTTTTATGGAAGACATACAAACTTGTAAACTGAGTTTGATGGATTGCAGCAGCATACTGCAGAAGTGAGTAATCTTGCTGAAGAATCCTTCTGTGGCCTCTCCCCGTGATCCTGAGAGACAAGCAGTTCTTTCCAAATTCTTTGATTTTACCAAACTATTTAATTTGTAGCCCTACGTTGCAGAATGTGGAAGCTACGCCTGGATGCCCAAGACCTGGGATGCACTGTGCACGCATTGTACTTTATGCACCAGAAGTTATGTTCTGGTTTCATTTTTAGTGAGAGTAAATAATTGGATCAATTCTTGTTATATGCTGGATAAATGCGTCTCATCCTACAACTTTGGAAACTATCTCATCTCTTGGTTTTGATCAACCATCTTTTTCTTTTTTTATTTGATGCTGAAACAAGAGGTACTCTTATTTAACCTGATTTTTTTTTTTCTACCCTCCATTCTTTACGCTGAGACACTGCAGTAAAGCACTCGTCACAGAATTTTCTTTTAAAAAGAAACTAAAATTATCCATAAAACACCAAAGAGCTCTGGGGCTTGTTAAGTGTGGAACAAGATGGCGAATCAAGCTTTTACTGTTTTCTTTTTCGCAGGAAGACTCCACAGCACAAGCTAGAATACAGGCACAGTGTACCTCCAGGTAAGCCAAGTTCTTCAGTATAGCTCAAAGTGGGGGGAGGAACCGCCAAACCCAGTAATAGATACCAAAATTTTGGAATAAAATGCTTTCATGTACTGTACGTGAATAACGCTGCATTTGCAGCTTACTCTGTGTTGCCCTGCACCCTCACTCTTCTCAGGCATGAGGTTTTGCCCTTGTCTGTTGTAAGGAAGGTTGCTTGGCCGCTGCAAACCTGCACTCACTTTTTCAAATGTTTTCCAGCTGCAGGGAGATGGGCTGGGTCAGACACAATTGACACAGTTTGGATGCCTTGTGTCTTGTGAATTGACAGAAATGCTGTGTGGCAAGTGGCTATTTTCATGAGTTTCATAACTTTTGTTGAAAATGAAACATGGAATAGTGTGATATTACCTGACATCTGTATTCTACTTCCTCCATTCAGAGCTGGAGTATTACAATGAAAACAGGGAATATATTTAGGTATTACTGAAGTATTTATCCACATTTCAAATAGCTGCTGCAGTAAATTATTTCTATAGGTTTTCTTCCATCCCCATCGAAAAAAGTGTACACAGAGCTGTACAGATGTACAGAAATCTTAAGATTTCATGCTTACTTTTTATTCTTATTTTTCTTTTGATAGGAAATCCTTAGGTAACACACAGCTTTAAAGTCTTGTGATGCTTTAAAATAAACATTGCAAGCATGTCTGTCGTCTTTTTTATTTTAAATTTTTTTTTGACCAGTCATTTTCTTACTGAGAGAACAAATTTTTGCATGTATGTTCTCTTGAGGCATAGAGGGAATAGAATTAAAACTGAATCTGAGTTTCTATTCTAACATTTTCTAGTCTTTTATCTTCCAGTAAACAGATTTGTTGAAAAACACAGGGGCGTGCACTGTTTATCTTTTGTCTGCTCTTAAAGAATTCAAAGAGATACTTTGCATTTTTTGTGCCTTCTCTGATGCAAGTCCAATGACTTGGAGATTTTTTTCCACTTGAAATCCCAATGCAATAAATAATACTTCAGAGGAGAACAGTTATGGAAATGTAATGATAAATGTATTTTACTTTAAAGAATCAGGATTATGACATTATTAAGGAGAAACTGCATGTATGGAAACAATGGTGTAAAATATTTAAATGCTTTGAAATACCCCAATTTTCTGCTTTAAAAAAAATCCCCCAAAACAACCAGTATTGATGATATTTGTCTACAGACGGCATGGTTCACAACTGTAAGAACAGTTCATCTGGGTAATCTCTCAGGAATCATTCAGTACAAAAAAGAGGGGGGGTGGGGGTTGGGCAACGGGGTAGTTTTTATACTTGTAAATACAGCGCAACCATTGCAGCATTTATTTTAATAGGTCAGTCTTCTATTGTAGCAACATCTATGAATAACCCTTATGCTAGGTTACTGTACTCTGTGCTGACTAGTAACTTTCCTTTCTTTAGTAACTGAAAGAGGAACCCGACAACAAACTTCAAAAAATGGTGAGTATATTCTGTTACGAATGGGCACATCAGCATAGGAGGCAACCGATCTCCTTTGGGTTTTGGGGGGTATTTGATAGTGCTGGAGAGGCTTGATAATACTTACCCGAGGAGAAAGCAGTTGTCATTTTGGTAAAACCCTGCTTGCTTTTTTACAAGGAACAGTGCTGAAATTGAATTTGTGCCACGCTTCCTGGATGAGTCTACCTGTACTGCCCTGGAAGCAGACAAGAAAACAAACGTTTTAAGGAGACACGCATGTGGCTCAATTGATTCTTCCTTCCTTACACAGGGGTCATAATAGGATGAAAGGAATCCAGTATTTCATCCACAACTAGTTAAGGTTGCCCTGTAAAGATTGATTGCTCTTGAAACATAGAGAGATTCCTTCTGCATTGCATTGACCTTGAAATAACTTTCAAGTGATATCTGTGCATGTGTTCATGAGCTTTTTTTATACTTACTATGAGGTATCGCTGTTTCAGGTAAGTTGCTGGCTTGGTAGGACACTGAAGTGTAGAAGAAGGTTACTGCCTTTGAGTTGGGGGCAGCTTTCACTGTAAACTACGTATATGTCCTTCTCACTTCAGTTTCTAGTCATCAGTGAGGGTTATGTAGTAGCACAGGCAAGCTGTAGTCTCTCTTGATAATGTAAATTGTAATATTGTGTATACCTCCTCCATTTACCAGTGGCGCACCTAGCTGGCTTTGCTGCCGCCGACAATGTTCACTCCAGGTTTAGATATCCTTTAAGTCTGTTTCCAGGTTTCTTTTGTGTCTCAGCTTCTGCATGTGAAGCTTCCTGTTCTTTCTGAAAGAATTTAAAAGGGAGCTTTAAGGAGCAGTCTGAAAGTCTAACGATACACAGTCTTCATTTTCACTGGCCTGAACACAGCACGAGGATGTGGAGCTGCTGCATCTCAAGTGAAAGTGGAAACTGGCTTGTCTTCCTTGACGGTCAAGGTGTGGCTGGGCATTTCCTAAAACATTTTCCTCAAAACAGAGAGATCTGCTTTCTAGAGAAAAATAAATAAAAGTGCAAATAGGTGTAGTGTTTTGGCCTCCGTTTCTGTCATGGGTGGATGCAAGAGGTTGCTTTTATATTTTCCACTGAGAAATTTCTTTCCCATCCCATTTGCTTCTCAGGTACGTGTGCACTTTTGCAATCACTGAATGCTTGATATTGTTGTATCAGTGCAATAGCATATTCTGAAGCCCCATCTTGATCGCTGCTCCCTTGTAGAAATGTGTGTTACGGCATGCTGAGAATTGTTAGCAGCACTGTAAGAGCAGTGAGCGATTAAGATTTTATAATGAAGGAAGGTGGACTGTGTGCATTATCTAAAGTCTAAATCTAATCTTGAAGGCTTTAAACAGTAGCTGTGCCTTTCATAAGAACACCTTCCTTACCCAAATCCTGTGTGTACAGCTCATGGCAGGTGGTCAGCCAAGTGTGACTATGGAAGGAAAAGTGCTTCTGTTGTAAACGTGTAAAACTTTAACTCGGAAGTGAAATTCAATCTGTGAAATTCAGCTCCTTTTACTAAGTAAGAACCAGGGAAGATTTGATATTCTGTGTGCAGGACAAAGAAGGGAGTTAATCAATTAAAGTGCTGTTCATATTTGCTGATTTTTTTTTTTCCCCCCCGATGTCTTCTTGATGGGCTTGCTTAGCTCTCTTGAGGGCAAAGCTTGTAAAAGGTTGGGCTCAGCAAGTTCACATCTGAGGCAGTTGTACCGAGCCGTGCAAAGTCAGACATGCAGTCAGGGCTCCATCAACCTGTATTTTGTGCTGTTTGGCACAACTGCATTGTTAAGCACAGCAGGATTAATTTCTATGCAAGTGTATTTAAACTCCACCAGCCAAGAAAAAGGTATCATCCACATGACATTTGACATGTTTAATTTTTAACATTTTTTTCGTCTAATTTCTACCAGAGAGATTGTAAATTTCCTGTAAAGAATGTGGTCTATCTTCTGAGAAACAATCCAAGGCTCATTACTGGGGGAATGGTTGTAAGGGAGGAAGCAGGGAAAAAAAAGTGAGAGTTATGCTGTCATTAAATTGTCACTACTGAATGACCTCACTACATTTTTGCTCCTTAGATGAATGACCTGCTGTGGCTGTGGACTGTGCGGGATTCTCCTACACACTTCTTTGTAGGTTTTCTAGCAAGCTAATCAAGCTCACTTCCAAATTGAACTCTTTGAAAGAGGTGGTCAGCAAGCTTTTTCTCCCCACATGAAGCAGATGCCTTCAGAGAAAGTTTCAAGGATTTCTTGATAAATATAGTACTAGGGAACAGGCAGAACTGTGCTTAATGAGCAGCGTTAGGGGCTGTGGGACTGAATTAAACTGTAGCTGAAAGAGGTGGAATAGGAAGACGTGGAAGGAGGTGCATCGTTCACTGCTGAAATCTAAAAGCGTTGATTGAGGGAAAACATAGTATGCGCCTCCTGCATTTGTAGGAAAAAAAAAATAGTTTGATGGAAGTAATCAGTATTTTGCCAGAATTCCTACTTCTGTTGCAAAATACCTCCCAGAGTGCTGTGAAGGTGAAGAAGAGCTTTTATTTGCTGAGCGGGTTTGGGCTTTATTATTCTTGTAAGCTGACAAGAGGGATTTTGTTGTTACTGTATTTAGCATCTTTGTTTTGACCTCTCCCGTCCAAGACATAATTCATTCTGCAGGACCATAGTCTGGGATTCTTATAAGAAATTCTGATGGTAAACATGGACACGATTAAGTTCCTCTGAAGGCTGATAAACAATAAACTAGCAAGCATAATAGTGGATTACAACTCAAATTGGCAGTTGGCATTTTCTGGATTTTCTGCTGGGTGGTGCACAGTGGGTCCTTCCAAGAATACCAATTGCCAGCCGTAGGATTTTTCTCAGTTATATTATTGGCCGCGTCACACATGGCTGGCGTTCTAGGAGGTCATTCAGTGCCTCTGTAGCACAACTCACCTATAAAATTGTGTATCTTTGAGAAATTTGACTAATGCCGTAACATGCTTTTGAAAACCTTGGGTGAGAGTTGCTATAGAGTATAAACTGTTCATCAGACTATAAGATAATTCTGGAATAGTAATGTTCCCACTAGTAGAAAAACATAATTAATAGAGGATGTGATCTGACTAGATAAGATACCGATGTTCTCATTTGTTCGCCACATGCGTAGCTTGAGTGCCTGGGGCTCTGACCCGAGACTGCAAGAGGTAGCTAAGAAATGCTTACGGTTAAGATAAATGTTGATGGTTTGAGCTGGGGTCTGTAGCTGAGGAAAAAAGCCCCCACGTTTATAGTTTCACATGAAAGATGATGATAAGTATTGCTCAACAGATAAATTATCTGTACAAGACCATTGACAGGCTATCTCTAGATGAGCTAAGAACGCAAAAATTGGAGGCTGGGAAGAAGAGGAATGAACATGGTTTTACTCAGAGGTATGACTTAAGGGCAGAGTAACATGACTGGGATATTAACAGACTGTGGCTAGTTAGGAATTGCGGACACGTGAGAAAAACGGGGAGACAATGTAGGCTTGTAGAGCAAGGGTTACGCACATCTGCCAAAATGAGGAAGCAGTGGAAATAAACTTGATGAAGGTTCACAGCTGCTGATAAATAAAAGAAGGCAGTGCTGCCCTGGCAGCAGCTTTGTACAGACACTGACAAGTCAGATGGATAAGGCTTCTTCAAATACCAGAATTATCCTGCCTCTGGGACACTTAAACATGTGCCAACATATTCGAGCAATTAAAAGAATACTGCAAAACAAGCTGTGTAAAAATGTTTAGGAACGTGCTGCAAACAGCATCTGTCTCTTGTAAATAGAGGTTTCTGAGTCTTTGATTTCTGCTGATACAAAGTATTGTGAAGTTACTACGAAGGCAGAAGGCAATTTCATCACAAAATGTAAGTTGTGAACAGGATGGATGGACAGCAGATTAGAAGGCAGCGTGATAGAATAGACCGAACTGGGAAACAGGTAGGCTGCACCCAGCTCGGGAAGGTGGCATTCAGCATTTGTTGTTTCCTTAACCCCTGTTTGGAAAAGAAGCACAGACTATTCCGCGTGGATCCCAGTTGAGAATGTGGGAGGTGAGTGAGGTAGCAGGTTCCCTTCTCTCTCCTGAAGCTCATGAAAGAAGTGAATGGAAGTTAAAAGCAGAGTCAGATTCCAGAGGGTATGAATATAAAATAGCCCTAAGTAAGTATGGATGAAGGCAGAAAGTCTAGGGTCAAAATAGCTGCCTAGCAATAGCTAGAGGCTGAGTGGCAAGAGAGATGTATTGTTTAGACACAGAAGTAGCAGGAAGATGACTAGGGAAATTGTGTGCGCCACTCCTTAAGGAAAGGAGAGTTATCAGAAGACATTATCTGATATTGTCATCTTCTGATATCAGAAGACATTATCAGAAGAGGCCTGATACTTTTTTCCAAGTGCTGGAAGAAAAGCCTGTAAGGAAAACTTTCTAAGTGATCAGACTGGTAAGTGCTGTGGTAGGTGTCAGAGAGAGATGGTACAGCTGTTCATGAGTCTTGAAAATCAAAATAGTAAGCATTGGGTAGAGTGCGTTAGTTGATTCTCTCTCTCCTCTTGAGGAGGGAGACTAACTAGATGGTCTCTGGAAGGTCTCTTTCTTTCTGTGTTGATGATTCATGAATATATGACATTTTTGTCCCTACAGGAAAAAGGGCTGTGGAGAAAGAAGGTGATGATGATGAACCAAATGAATATGACCTTAATGACAGCTTTATAGATGATGAGGAAGAGGAGTGTGAACCTACTGATGAAGACTCTGACTGGGAACCAAGTTCAGAAGACAAGGATAATGAAGATGTTGAAACGCTTTTGCAGGAAGCACATAGATTTGTTAAGACCAAGAAGTAGCTGCGCAGAACAACATTACAAATGTCTGATCTGACTTAAAACATGGATGTGCAAGGAGAGGAATTGTGAGGAATGAGTGATTCGTGTAAAGAAAATCTAGTGAATATATGCTTGAAGCAAATGTCATTTATATTGAAATAAAGGAATGTATGTAGGGCATGACCATAAACAAGGGAGTGGTGTTAAATAGAAGAAACCATAATCTTTATGTAACTTCCTGATGTATATAGCTTATGTAGCTTCTTGATATGTGTAGCTTATGTAACTTCCTGATATGTGTATGTTAGCTCCTGATATACTAGTGCAAACCCGTGTTGTAGATAACCGCAGAAATGTCAAGAAGGTGTATACCCAAATAAGGTAGCATTATATAAGTAGAATAACAGAGCGCATGCGCAAGCACAAAGGTCATGTAGAGTGCACTACTGACGAAGAGGAGCATCTTCCTCCCAACGACCACCGGACGACCACCTAGAAAAGGATGAAGCATGCGCAGACCGGGGAAGTGGTGACACACTTAGAGGAGGAGTCATCTTCCGAGAAAAAGGCGGAGAAAGGCGAGAAAGGAAGCCTAGAAAAGTATAAAGGAGGGGATTGTAAGAAGTGAAGGTGTGCGTCTTGGTGGAGCGGAGACTCCCGGCCCACCCAGCGCTGTTTGCTTGCCTCTATTCGTTTAATAAATTGTAAACTTAAATTGGAATCCTGTTTGGGACTAAATCATGTATCACAGAGAGATGTTTCCGTCTGGGGGAGACTCACCCCACAACCATCATCAGCCTCAGGGCTTGTGTTCCTTGATGGAGGAGTAACTGCTTGGGATAACTTTGCTTGTGTGGTGCTTCTCATTCTGCTCCCAGGTTTTCTCATTCATGCTTTCTCTTTGGTTAATTTGTTTTTACAGTATTTTGTGAAGGTTCTCCATTCATAGCTCTGAGTACCTCTTTTTTAGTTTAGTTTAGTATTGTTTTGTAAATGGCAGGTAAGTGACATAATCCTTTCTTTGAAAACCCATAATAGCTCTGGAGTTTACCTTGGGAGCAGAGAAAATGGGGACCCTTTAGAGGAGAGAAGAGAATTTAATATGAGAAACACTTCAGCAGTATGCATCTTGTGAGAATGAAAGTACTTGCTTTAGCTTTTTTTTGGTTGCTTCTGCATTGTTTAGCAGTAACTACTTTAAAGGGTGATTACTTCAGCAAAAGAAGAAGAGAGCACTTCCGATTTCTGTGTCTGACTAAAAGAACTAGCCGGAACATACAGAAAACTGAGGTGCAGAGCCATTTTTTTGTCATTATTGTGTACCACGCCTGACTTGTAGAGTTTTCCTGTGCACAGTGTGGTGGTTTGTGCATAGCGTTGTCCAGTCTTCTTTTTGAACTGAGCAAGTTCCTCTTTCACAGCTTTTTTAGTAATTTTTCACTTGACATGCAACTTCTTGCTCTTCACGTGTCAGCTAAGGCTTCCAAAAAGACAGGAAGATGGCTCAGCGAGGAGGTGGGGCGTTCCTGCGTTCATTTCTGGCATCTGGTGTGTGATGCTGGGTCCACACCCCTGTCAGTTGCCAGATGCGAGGCAAAAGGTTTATCCTCATAAAAATTACTTGTCTAACTTCAGAAACCATCCACATAGACTTCAAATTTCTTTTCATAATCTGTTTGTGCACTAGTAGAGAAACTGAGTTTTTTTCAGGGCTGTGGCTGTGCAAGAGATTTTAGGAGACTGTGATCTGTCCCTCAAGTCTCAGTTGGGGCAATGAAGAGTTTGAGAAAGTCATGGATGTTTTTTACATTCTCCAAAGTAGTTTGTTCTTATGCAGCTTCTAGCCAGAGGTTCAATATTTGCAGTCAGCCTTTGTACAGTGCCTATAACCTTTTTTTTTTCTTGCATGATCTTTGTGCACAGGAGTTCACAGAATCACAGAATCACTAAGGTTGGAAAAGACCTTTAAGATCATCAAGTCCAACCATCAACCCACCACCACCACACCACCATGCCCACTAAACCATATCCTGAAGTGCCACGCCTACACGTTGTCTCTTACATTGAAATGGTCATCTCTGTAGGTAAATGCTGCACGTCTTTGTATAGATGCTGGACAGACTAGAAGCTGGAATGCCAATGTAGGAGGGCAGCTTGATGCTAGGATCATGCTGTAGCTCTCACAACCAGGGAGACTGGGGGGAAAAGAGACAAACGGAGGGAGCAAGGAAGGGCTCAGAGGATTAATGCAACATCTTGTGCTGCATTAATCCATTCAGCAAGAGACCGTCCCCACTGCTCCCAGGGTGTTAATGTGCCACTCCTCTAGTGTCAGAAGAGGTGACATGCGAGAGACACAGCTTGTCATTCCTTGATCCTGACTTTATAACTCCCTTGAACCACTTACCTTGAAAACCAGGGATAGAGCCTTTCTCTTAAGAACGTATGTTAGAGGTACAAGTGCACAGGGGCAGCAATGTGAACAGTGGGCAGTGAGAATAGGCAATGTCTCCCTCCAGGGAGAGGGAGCTTGCTAGTCCCATCTTCTGATGGTGGGATGTCGCGGGCTTTAGCATCTTGCAGAACGATATTCTTGAGAGGATGAGAAACAGGGAACTGCTCGTCTGTCTTCCTAAGAGCCAGCAACTGGAGGTACACTTGGGCTCCAAGTGTGTGGCAAAATCTGTTTTCCTACTAATTAGCTGGCATGTAGTAAAATGAATTGGTCCTATCTTCATTTGCCCGTGGCAAATCAAAGTGGGCTGGTCCCCACGTGGAGCTGCTCCAGGCAATGTTGTGGTAGCCTGGTGACTTCATCACCGAGGCTTTTCCTTATTTAGATTTTTGGTTCTGACTTCCCACCTTGTTTCCTGACGTTTAAGACCCATCCCAAGTCTGTGTTGCCATACCTGTGGTTTGTAGAACACCCACTGTTCTTGCAAGTGGTTGAAGAAATTGTTGAAGCAATGTCAAGCTTCCTCATCCAGAGCTGTTCTGGTTGGAGTAAAAGAGAAAAATGAAGATTCCTGTCCTGGAATTTTCCTGGGGGAAATTTTCAAGACACCCTACGCCCCCCCGCCATGTTAAGGTTGTAAATAGTTTTCACAGTGGAAGTTCATTTACAAATAATCCAGTGTTGCTGAAACGAAAGCCGTTTGTGTTACTCCTCCATTGTGATGTCTTTCAACAATGCTGAGTCACTGCAGTGTTAAGTATTTTGGTTTGTGGCACATTTGCTGCCTTCTCACGCTTTCCCCTCCTGACCCCAGGCTGTGCTTTCTTCCTTGTTACCACCTGCGTGAGGGTCCCTGCAGCAATGTCAGAGGGAAACGGTGTGTGGGTTTATGTCTTGCAAGCCCTCTGACCAGCCTGGCCTGCGGTGGTGGGTGTGAGTCAAAACTATAATTTTCGTAAAGCAATAGAGGTGATTTGGGAAAAAACCTCCCGTTTTTCATGAAACTGGATATGAAATTTTCCAAGCTGTTTCCGGAAAAGAAACCATGCGAGTTGGAGCTACTGTGTATTTCTGATTGGTGAGCATCTAATGATTTTGTCTCAAATTTAAAACTTTCCCACAAAAAGCTTAAGCTTTGCAGAAACTAAAATGTGTCTCGGGAAGATCTTACCAGATGGTAATCTGCTGCTGTGTGGTGTTGTCACAAATGAGTGGTTTAGGCCGCTTAAAGAATCACCGCCACAGACCTTAGAAAGCAAATTATTTTAATGTAAATTTGTGAAAAGTGTGACTTAAGAGAATTTGATGGCAAGGTCCCCTCTACTACTTATTCAACATGGAAAAAGCATACAACGAGAAATCAAATTAGAACTGAGTTGGAATGATATACACATGGATAGGAGGAAATGGTTTTTACAGACTCGGGGAAGTCGAATCGGGTTAGTATGACTTATATGTGGATTAAGGAAAGAAAATGAGGGAGACCCTGCTGTTGAATCATGAGGTTCAGAGTGGACTGGAATCCACTTGGTCAATGGTTTATGTCTAGAGATTGTGTATAGGGAAAGATGAGGGATGCCCTGCCATTGAATCACGAGGTTCAGAGCAGACCCCCTTGCTTTCTAAAGTCCTTCTCAGAGAAAAGTCTAGGTGTGGCTGAATCCACTCCTACTCCCAGATTTGGTCAATGGTTTATGACTAAAGGAATCAAGTGCTGGAGATTTTGGTGTGGTGATGTAGCCTATGATTTTGTGCTTTGTGTAACTTTAGGATGTCAACAATCTAATATAAAATAGCAGCAATGAAAATTCACTAACGCTATTAAGGTAAATCACAGTATTAAATCATATAATTTCCTCATAAAGCTTAACAACACAACAACGTAAAACTTAATAAGATTCTCTAATTACGCATGCACGTACATAGACGTGGATGCGGAGATAGAAAAGATATGTATATGTGGGAGGAGAGAGAGAGAGAGATATACACCAAGGTATCTATTAAAAGTTTCCCCTAGAATTCTGTGAAATACTCAACGTCAAATGCTTTTGCATTTTCTCAACAGGCGCAGAGTTGAGCTTCAAACAGGGGTTTCAGACCAGGTTCGTGCCAGTGCTCCAAACTGATCACGAACTTGAGAGCTCATGAGCTCCGAGAGGCGTCCCCCTCAGAGGGGAGTCAAGTTGCAGCCTGCTGTGGTCTGGGAGAGCTCAAAGGGTCTCACCTGGAACCGCTGTTTAGAGGGTCGGGAGATGATTGACTTTTGGCATCAGTGAACTTCCATGCTGGCCACAACCCAGACAGTTAATTTCTCAAGTCTCTGGTTGTTGGGATCACCCTGCATGGCTCGACCTTAAGGAGAAGGAGCTGTGGCGTTGATCTGCATGGCTCGACCTTAAGGAGAAGGAGCTGTGGCACTGAGAAGCTGGTAAACAGCTGGATATCTGCACGGCTCGGCCTTGAGGAGAAGGAGCTCTGATAAACAACTAAGAAGAAGCGAGGAAAACAGGAACACCTGCAAGCAACAATCCTGACTGTGTGAGGGGCGCGTGGACAGCGCGTGATATTTTGTATATAGCCAATTGCAATAGTGTGTGTAACAAGTTGTAACCAATCATGAGTGTGTGCGCAGTGACTAAGCGAAAATTATGATATATATTGGAGTCAGACAAGACAATAAACGGCTTCGGAATATAACTCTCATAGAGTTGTGAAGTCCATCCTTCTCCCGCAACTGGTGACCCCGACGTGATACGATCTCTGGGATCTCATCGTTGAACACCGGTCAAGCGCAGAGGACGCTGCGGGAGAAGCCCGGTTGGAAGAATTGCAGTCAGCGGGACTGACACAAGGAAAAAGAGAAAGGAATACATTGCAACGGAGAAGCACCCAGCGAGGTGAGGTGAGCAACCGGGGCGGCATGGGGCAGAACACATCACATGAAGAAGGGGCGATAGTCAGACTCCTGCTGCACATGCTCTCTAAGAGAGGACTGAAATATGATGAATATACACTTAGAAGGCTTCTAATTTGGAGCCAAAAGAAAGGGTACCCCCCCGATCCGTCTGTGGCGTTTAAGGCAGAGACGTGGGAGGAGATAGGAAAAATGTTATGGGAGCGTATTGAGAAAACCGCCACAGAGTTAGTGACGGCGTGGAAGTTGGTATTAACCACATTAAAAGGCAGAGAGAAAAGCTGCAGCTGGTACGGAGGAGGCTGTTAAACCGCCTTCAACCAATCCCTTCTTAACCGAGTCAGAGGGTCCAGGACCTTCAGCGACTCCCACTGCACCTCCCGAGGGTGAATTGGCTGCATCAGATAAGTCAGAGAAACAGGTCTACAATGATATATGTGAGAGCAAGACGGGACAAAGTTGCCCAGAACAACGTACTCAATGCTCCCCTGTGTGCCCATGTGAAAGATTGATGGGGCGGGCTTCACCACCCCTGAAACCACCCAGTCTTAACAGATCAAAAGCCGTAGTTTTGAAGCCCTCAGCCGAGCCCCTGCCACCTTTACGGCCCCCGTTGCCTGATAGCAGTTATGAAGGAGAAGAGCCTGTTGTAGAGACTATAGGGAGGCAAGAGCCTAGAATGAAAGGCGACCCTAGGGAGCGGTGGAAAGACGTTTTTTTAGGAGCGATGAAAGACGAGGAAACAGAGTTACCGATGGCATTTCCTGTTAGTGTACAGCCTCACGGGCCCAGTCGCTGGGACCCATTTCATTGGGACTTGATTAAGGAAGTGCGGAAGGCAGTGCAAAATTATGCCTTGCAATCACCTTTCACGCAAGCTTTATTAGATAACATATTCATGGGAATGATTCTTACACCATGGGATTGTCGGCAGATGATAGATATGTTACTGACACCAACCCAAAGGTTACTGTGGGCAGACAGATGGTATAAACTCTGTATGCAAGAAGCCCTGAAAAACCTGGAGCGTCAAGACGGCGATCCACTCCAGAACATTACTACGGAACAAATGACAGGCCAGGGACCATTTGTGGATGTTAGATTGCAAGCTCGGCTGCCTTTAGAGGCCTTGCAATTAGTTGGGCGACTAGCGTTGAATGCGTTGCGAACAGTCCCTGAGGAGGGAAAGAGGCAACCATCTTACACTCAAATTAGACAAGGGAGAGATGAACCATATATGTCTTTTGTTGATCGTCTGAGAGATGCTTTGAATAAAGTGTATACCAATGAAGACACAAAACTAGCAGTGTTGTTGAATTTAGCGGTAGAAAATGCCAATGTAGATTGTAAAAGAATTTTGTTAACTTTGCCAAAAGAAGCAACATTAGTACAAATGGTAGAAGCCTGCAACAGAGTAGGCTCTGCCACACATCAGGCAGAAACACTCGCAAGTGCCTTTGCAGCAGCAATTAAGCCATTTATAAATGAGAAAGGGGAGAAAAAATGTTTTAATTGTGGAAAAAGAGGCCATTTTAGGGCTCAGTGCAAGGCCACAAGGAAAGGACCTAGGCAGATTGAGACAGGTCATAAATCCTTCCAACAAGGACCCTTTCAGCAAGGAATAGGCCCAGCAGCAGCACCATGTAGTCGATGTCAAAAATTTGGTCATCAAGCCTCAGAATGCTGTTCAAAGTATCATCGGGATGGTATGAAATGGGGAAACGGGCGACCGAGCGCGAAGGCACCCCGTGCGATGACACAAATGGGGAAGCACCACCAGGCTGCTTGGCAAGCCTCAGCGCCCAAACCAGAGGGAGCGCCGGAATGGACGTGGAAACAACAGTAGAAGTTACCTTATGGGACATGTCGGTTTATGATGTCCCGACTAACGCAAATGGACCATTAGGATACGGATTGAGTGCTTTGTTATTAGGACGATCTTCAGCAACAAAGTAGGGACTTTTTGTTCTCCCTGGAGTCATTGACGAAAAAGGCCATATTGTGCCAACCACTAGTCCTTGGAACACACCTCTTTTTGTGATTCCAAAGAAAAGTGGAAAATGGAGACTATTACATGACTTGGGAGAAGTCAATAAGGTATAGTGGACATGAGAGCCTTGCAACCAGGGCTACCATCTCCCTGTATGATACTGAAGTATTGGAAGCTTTTGATTATAGATCTCAAAGATTGCTTTTTTACAATCCCTCTGCATGAAGATGATGCCAAACATTTTGCATTCTCAGTCCCAAGGACGAACAAGGCGCAACCCATGCAAAGATATCATTGGACAGTATTGCCACAAGGCATGAAAAATTCACCCACGATGTGTCAAATTTATGTCAATTGGGCTTTACAGCCAATCAGAAAAAGGTGGCCTCAATATCTCATCTATCATTATATGGATGACATATTGTTGGCTGGTGTTCAATTAAATCCAGAAGAAATGATCGGGGAGCTCGTTGAGCTTTTGAGGCAAAGTGGGCTGCAAGTGGCACCGGAAAAGATACAAACTGAAGCACCTTGGAGGTACTTGGGGTGGATGATCACTGAAACGTCGGTGACCCCCCAAAAGGTTGAATTAAGAATTCAGATTAAAACATTAAATGATGTACAAAAATTGGTAGGAGACGTTAACTGGATTCGGCCTATTTGTGGGATCACAAACCAAGATATGGAGCCTTTGGTTCAGCTCTTGCGAGGGGATAGCAGGTTAAACTCTCCTCGGCAATTGACCAAGGAAGCCTGGGAAGCAGTAGCAAACATTTCTGAAAAGGTAACTCAAGCATTTAGTTCTAGGATAGACCCCTCGATAGGGATCACTTTGGCAGTAATCAATCATGAGCGACATCCCTATGCGCTTATAATACAGTAGATAACAAAGCTAGAATCAAAAGCGGACCCATTGAGAATTTTATAGAGTGTGTCTTTTTACCTCAGCAGCACAGAAAAACCATCACCACGAAAGTAGAGTGTTTTGCAAATTTGATTATGAAAGGGCGCAACAGAATTATTGATATATCGGCAAAGGACCTGAAAACGATTTTAATAGCATTACAACAAGAATATTTGACTTGGGCTTTGCAGCACTTGGTTCCCTTCCAAACTGCATTAGCAGAATTTGAGGGTGACATTTAGATTCATTATCCATCACACAAAATGTTTACCTTTAAAAAAACCAAAAAAACTCCCCAAAAAACCCCCAAAAAACAACCCAAACATGAAGTAGAAGAAAAATCAAAGTGCAGTCAATATCCAGCTCAAGGTGCTACAGTATTTATGGATGGTGGTGGGAAAACAGGCAGGGCAGCAATAGTATGGCGAGAGCATGGAGAATGGAAAGAACGGGTACTTGACGTGCCAAGATCAGTTCAAAAGGTAGAACTACAGGCAGTAATTGAAGCCTTTAAATTATGGTCTGAAGAACCTGTGAATATAATTACTGATTCTTTATATGTAGTTGGAGTGCTCCAAAGATTGGAAGGTTCCATCCTCAGACAAGTACAGCAGGAACAGCTATATCAACAATTTAGAACACTTTGGTTTTTATTGCAGAAAAGACGACATCCTTATTACGTTATGCATATATGCAGCCATACCAACCTTCCAGGGGAATTGGTGGAAGGAAATGCAAGAGCTGATCGGCTGACTGCCGCAGCATGGGCTGGACCTGTCCCAGATCGTTTAGGTCAAGCACAAGCCTCTCATGACTTTTTCCATCAATCTGCCAAAGTTTTAGCGAGACAATTTAATCTAAGTGCAGGTGACGCTAGAGCTATTATACAGACTTGTGCTGATTGTCAACAAATAGGCCCAGGAATCGCAATTACGGTTAGTCCCCGACGATTGCATTCGCTACAACTATGGCAGATGGATGTGACACATGTTGCTGACTTTGGAAGATTTAAATATGTCCATGTTTCAATTGATTGCTATTCTGCAGTAGTTTGGGCCACTGCACAAACAGGAGAAACTAGTAGGCATGTACAAAAGCATTTGCGAGCTGCATTCGCAGCCCATGGTATACCCCTACAAATTAAAACCGATAATGGTCCTTGTTATGTAGCCCAGTCAACCCAAAGATTTTTTGCTCAATGGGGAGTGACGCATGTTACTGGAATACCGCATTCCCCAACTGGACAAGCTATTGTTGAACGAATGAATCATTTCCTGAAGTGTTTATTGCAAAAACAAAAAGGGGGAGAGGCTACCATACCACCCCAAGAACATTTGAATAAAGCCTTATATGTGTTAAATTATTTCCATCTAGCAGAAGGAGAAACATGTAAAAGGAATGACAGGAAGTCTGTTTGAGTTAACACAAAATGTGCAAGTAAAAGTTAAAAATTTGGAAAAGAATATGTGGGAAGGACCTTTTCAACTGCTAACCTGGGGACGAGGTTATGCTTGTGTCATTTCAGATTCTGGAACTCGTTGGGTGCCCGCAAAATGGGTAAAACCATGGGTGGAACAGTCACCATCGTCATCGTCAGACACATCTTGATACTGTTAGGTGTCATCGCAACCTGGATGCCACCTCAGCCAAAAGAAAATGTGTGGGTAACATTAGCAAATCAAACAGGACAAGACACCTTCTGTCTGTCTCTTTCCTCCCCGGGCAATCCCTTTTCAATCTGCCAGAAGGGTCATGATGGCTGTGTGGAGATCAATGGGCTGGGAAACAGCTGCCCGGGAACTGGTCAGGGGACTGTGCTATGGGCGTCCTAGTTCCTAATTTGAGAATTATCATTAGACAAACATGGAAGGCTTTTAAGGCAAAGTGCTCTATAACTACAAATCCTTTGGTAAGATATACTATTGGTCTTCATAGCTTTAAGGCAAAGTGCTCTATAACTACAAATCCTTTGGTAAGATATAATATTGGTTTTCATAGCTTTATAGCTTCTATCGCTAGGAGTAGTACAACTAGAATTGTTTGCCTTGTCATATTCTGCTATTAATTTAAGCATAGTTGATATGTGACTGCTGGATTATAGTAAGATGCCATGTGAACAAAGCCTACGAACCAATAGACAGGGTGGCTGTGGTGCGTGCAGCACGTCTGGCCAGCGGGCACACGCGCCATAGGCTCCCTGTGTTGAGAGGTGGCAACTGAGGTGTGTTCCAACACTCACTGGCCACGTGTGTCGAAACTCGTTCCTTGGTAAATGTATAAATACCGGGATTTCCCGAAGAGCAGGGGGATCGGTGTACGGCAAGGCCACCGTTGCCTCCGTGAGGATGCCCACGTAAAGCTGGCACCTACCGGCTGCAGGGCTGAGTTCGTGGCACAGGATGATACAAGAATGTACAGATAGTCCATCTTCCTCACAGTCCTTAGGTTACAAATGATCCATCAGGTTTTGTTTTTAGATAAACAAAAAGGGGGAGATGTTGGGATCACCCTGCATGGCTCGACCTTAAGGAGAAGGAGCTGTGGCGTTGATCTGCATGGCTCGACCTTAAGGAGAAGGAGCTGTGGCACTGAGAAGCTGGTAAACAGCTGGATATCTGCACGGCTCGGCCTTGAGGAGAAGGAGCTCTGATAAACAACTAAGAAGAAGCGAGGAAAACAGGAACACCTGCAAGCAACAATCCTGACTGTGTGAGGGGCGCGTGGACAGCGCGTGATATTTTGTATATAGCCAATTGCAATAGTGTGTGTAACAAGTTGTAACCAATCATGAGTGTGTGCGCAGTGACTAAGCGAAAATTATGATATATATTGGAGTCAGACAAGACAATAAACGGCTTCGGAATATAACTCTCATAGAGTTGTGAAGTCCATCCTTCTCCCGCATCTGGTAGCACTGGTACCAGTTGTTCCAGGGTTGTCAGGAGATGGTTAGTTACTCCTGTTCTTGTTCCGCACCCTGGTCAGGCAACCGCATTCCTGGTGCAATCAGTGCCATCCCCCACCTCAGCTATGCAAGAGTGCTTGGTATGGTCGAGGGGCTCTCAACCACCAACCTCTTTGTTCAAAGGCCAAGGCTTGCCAGGCAACTGTATTCCTCAGGTTGTAGAGTGGCCTAGGTGCAAGGCAAGGAAGGGGGCATATATAAACTCGTAGCACAAATTAGTTTATTCTATCAGTCTGCATCCACTAGTTGAGGATTATAATCTCTTGTCAAGAGTAATTGAGCATATGTTTAGAAGAGAAGTGACAGTATCTCGTTTCTGACAGCAACTAGCCTCGTCCTGGCCCTCCCTATTGCTTGGAGATGGGCCTATTTGCAGAGGGATGTAATTTTAAATGGTAGCCATCCTGCTTCAAGACAGGAGCGGGCACTTGGTGCATGGCAGAAATGGTGGCAAGCTGTGTTTACTTCTTCATTTCTGAGACCTGCAGTTGAGTTCCTCCTTAGCAGTGGCAATTTCAGTCACAGCAATAAATGCAGAGTAAGGTTCTTGTTCTGGAGGTGCAGCAAATTCAGTAAGGCACCCAGCTGAGGAGTCTGTCTGTCCGTCTGGGCTGTCCTTCCCCAGCTGACAGCAGGGTAGTGACTTTTGACAGATCTGGAGTTGTGTTTGCTGGAAATAAATACCTATTCTGCTCAAATTTCGAGGAGCGGCCAGCCTGCCTCTGTTACGATCCCAGGTAGAGCAGGTCTTTGCAGCCAAGCACCAGTGCTGTAAATCCAGCTCCACCTCCTGCCCAGTCTGTCTGGCCGCGGTCAGGTCTGGGACAGGAGCCTCAGTTCACATTTGGGGGTTTGGGCAGCTGGGTACAGGCTTTCTGTCCTGGCTTTGGGCGAGACATGACATGCAGGAGGTTTCAGCAACTTTGTTTTAATGTCTTGGTGACTGTGGCCCGTGGACCAGCCCTGCTGGAGAGCAAATGTGTGCAGGTCCATGCATCCGGACTCTGCTCTCATCACCTGTGCTCTTGCATCGTGGAGGAAGGTTACTGTAATAAAGTGAGAGCTGAAATTCTGCATTTTCTTTGATCAAGAAAAGGAAAATTCTGTAATTACAGGATTTTTGAGTATTTCAGATCCTCAAGATATAAACATGGATCACCCCATTAGAGGATTTGTGCCTCTGTTCTGTGGATCATACAGCCTTAAGATAGCCCTTTTATATTTTAATTTTTCCAAGTTATTTCCAAGTCTCGTGTAGGACATGTGATGCAATCCTCTAACAGGCAGCTGGGTGCTATTTGTGTGCTCTGTGTGCCTTTTGGCTGCGGATTCCTTCCTGCCTGCACTGTTGTGGGATGTTTCAGCAGAGGCAGTTCTGTGGCTGCCAGCCCTGCAGTGGTCCTGCAGCGGGGCTGTGTCCTGCCCTTGGCTGCAGCCCTGACCCTGTGGAGAACTGGGCCCCGTGAGTGGTGGGGATGGCCGTCACGCGCATCCTGCGAGTTGACAGCACAACCAGGGGACCACAGTTTGGGCTCCCGCACTTTGGGCACCGCTGTGGTGGTGGGGATGCACCGAGTCAGGCTGGGGAGGGGGTTGTGTCACTGGGGACCTGCTTCCCAGAAGTGCATTGCCTGCTGCACTGCTTTTCTGTCATTCAGCCCTGTTGAGCAGGAAGACCTAGAAACTGGGGAGTTGCTTTTTACCTTTTTGCATCTCTGGTGGATGAGGGGGTGGGCATAACTGTGTGATGGTTCGCTTTGTGCTTCTGCCTCCTGTGGAAGGGAGCGAAGGCATCGCGTAGGAAAAGCAGCAGCACCCTCCCGGCTGCAGGGTACGTGTCACGGTGGGATTGTCTTTTTTCTCCAGAGCTTGCCGGTACATGGCGTTAGACAGCGCTTTAGTGTGGGACACCTTCCCGTGCTGAGGAGAGAGGGAAGGGGAAGTTAATCCATGCCTGGGATTGCTCTGACCTGCCCTGGTGCTCAGAGTTGTTGATATTGGAGGAACTTGCACCAGACACAACAAGCAGGATGCAGAAACTACCTCCTTTTTCTTTATTCCCCTTGTCCTCTTTTGCCTCAAGCATTTATTGTCACTGATTTGTCTTCTCCTTGCCTTCTCTCACAGGCCTTGAAGTGACGTCATGGCAGATCACAGAATCACAGAATCATTAATATTGGAAAAGAGCTTTAAGATCATCAAGTCCAACCATCAACCCAACACCACTATGCCCACTAAACCATGTCCTGAAGTGCCACGTCAACATGTTTTCTGAACACTTCCAGTGATGGTGACTCCACCACCTCCCTGGGCAGCCTGTTCCAATGTTTAACCACGCTCTCAGTAAAGAAATTTTTCCTAATTTCTAGTCTAAATCCCCTTGCACAACTTGAGGCCATTTCCTCTCGTCCTATCGCTAGTTACCTGGGAGAAGAAACCAACACCCACCTCACTACAACCTCCTTACAGGAATGGCATGCACATGCGACAAGCGAGGGAAGGCATGCAGTCGACTCAATATGAGTGATAAAGCAAGCTTCAACTTTATTGCAAAACCTTACACATATTTATACACTAAGTTCTACTTTATGCATACTTGTCTTACAATCATTGGCTTAGCTCTAAAGAGTGCATTATCATACTCCTCCTACTTGCCGTTACTGCTACGTGGTCCGGGTTCCATCCTGTTTTTCTTATACAGTGCTTCTTCTTAGCTGTTTACCACAGCTCCTTCTCCTCAAGGCCGAGCCCTGCAGATGTCCAGCTGTTTACCAGCTTCCCAGTGCCACAGCTCCCTCTTCTCAAGGCCGAGCCATGCAGATATCTAGCTGTTTACCAGCTTCTCAATGCTGCAGCTCCTTCTCCTTAAGGTCGAGCTGTGCAGAGTGATCCCAACATCTCCCCCTTTTTGTTTTTGTATAAACAAAACCTGATGGATCATTTGCAACCCAAGGACTGTGAGGAAGGTGGACCCTCTGTACATTCTTGTATCGTCCTGTGCCGCGAACTCAGCCCAGCAGTTGGTAGGTGCCAGCTTTACGTGGGCGTCCCCACGGAGGCAACGGTGGCCTTGCTGTACACCAGCCCACTGCCCTTCAGGAAATCCCGGTATTACACATTTGTAGAGGAACGAGTTTCGACACACGTGGCCAGCGAGTGTCGGAACTCACCTCAGTTGTCACCTTTTAACACAGGGAGCCTATGGCGTATGCGCTCGCTGGCCAGACGTGCTGCACGCGCCACAGCCATCCCGTCTATTGGTTCGTAGGCTTTGTTCACACGGCATTTTTTCATAACTCAGCAGTCACATATCAACTTATGCTTAAGTCAATAGCAGAATATTACAAAGCAAAACAATTCTAGCTGTACTACTTCTAGTGATATAAACTACTCCTAGTGATAGAAAAAAGGTACTTGTATAAGGCTATGAAGACCAATATTATATCTTACCAAAGCATTTGTAGTTATAGAACGCTTTGCCTCAAAAGCTTTCCACGTTCATCTCATGATACCGCAAATTTCAGTGTGATTTACCCCTACATTTTCTTTTGACTGAGGTGGCATCCAGATTGCGATGACACCTGATAGTGTCATGATGTGTCCAACGATGATGATGGCGACTGCCCCACCCATGGCCTCACCCACTTCGAGGCACCTGCAAAGTGGGTTACCCATGGTTTTAAACAGCCACCACTGTCAACCTCGTCCCCTGGTTAGCAGTTGAAAAGGTCCTTTCTCCTTCCGCAAATAATTTAACACATATAAGGCTTTATTCAAACGTTCTTAGGGTAATGTGGTAGCCTCTCCCCCTTTTTGTTTTGAGCGTGATTATCTAACAAAGCTCATTCATTGGGTGTGTAAGATACTTGTTTGAGTTATTAGCTAGCCAAGCATTCTTTACTACCTTTTGAACCATTCCTTGTAGACAATGCAATAAACACGGTACAATAAGCATTAGTATTAAGATAACAAGTACTATAACAACTGCCCCTTTTATTAAGTCTTGTAACCATCCACTTAGGCCCAAACTTGACAGCTATGATTCAAGGTTTAGTGAACTTGTCTGTAACCTGTCCGTTAAGTCCTTCAGTTTTTGTAATTGTTGAGTTACCGACTGTGATGTATCTGTTAAATTCATACAACACATGCCATCAAACTCCTCACACCCGTGCCCTTGGGCCAAAAGTAGGAAGTCGATAGCTGCCCTATTTTGCAATGTCGCATGCCTTATTGAGTCAGTTTCCATTAACAAAGCACTGAGTGTTGCAGAAGTAGCATTGCTTTGTTTCGCTAGCCAACATCCCAATTTATTTAAAGTGGTTAAGCCTTGGGCAGCAGCGACCCCAGGGGCAAGGAAAGAGGTTAGTATGGTTTTGTCCGCAGTCCAAAAATCCAGTTGGTCATTGCACTCTTCCTGATATTTTCAAATCTGTCATCTTATTCTATGCCGTCGGGTAAGGTTCAATATCATAGAAGTGTTGGGAGTTAACAATGTTAGGTGCCCCAATGTGTAAGGACCACCTCTCAAACGGGAGGGAACACCTTGCCATGCACGATCACCACAAATCAAGAATATTCCTTTAGGGAGTCTCATTGGGACAATAGTAGAGCGTGAGATGTTGCTCGTTGTATAATTACACCAATTGGTAGCATTCTGAAAAATGGCTAACGTGGGGTTTACATCCTGTGACCTGGCTATCTTCTCAGTAATTTTCTGCAAAGCTTGGTGTTGATCCTCATTCAGTTGACGTCGCTCTGGAGCCTCCACCGAAGACTCCAGGAGCGGCATCAATGGCCTTAGATCATCATTAGTAATTCCGCAAATATTGCGAACCCACTGTATATCCCCCATTAATTTTTGGACATCAGAAAGATTTTCTATTTTCGCCTTAATCTTTATTTTTTGTGGGTGGACTGCTTGCCCTGGTAATAACCCAGCTCAAATATTGCCATGGTCCCTTCTTTTGCCTTTTTTTTTTTTTTTTTTTTTTTTTTTTTTTTGGTGCTATTTTTAAGCCCCGTTTTCCTAAATAGTGCTCTAAGTGCTGTAAAATGTGGTCTGCATTCAATTGTGTCCCTGCTATTAATATATCAACTATATAATGATACATTATTAAATCTGGATACTTTTTCCACACCGGTTCTAGAGCCCATGCCACAAATGTCTGACACATCGTAGGTGAATTTTGCATTCCTTGTGGTAACACTACCCAATGATACTTTTTGCTAGCTCTCCTTTATTTACCGATGGTACCGTAAAGGCAAACTTCTCCGCATCCTCAGCTGCTAAGGGAATGGTAAAAAAGCAATTGAAATATACTCTTCGATTCCCTGCAAAAGAAATGATACATTTGTGACAATAATTACAACGACATAGAACAAACCCACAACACCGTTTTACAAATATGGCATATTGAAGTTCCTGCTCTTGACCGTCCGGGGAGAGCCGCTGAGACAGTCAACGAGCCATCATTCTGCATACAAAAGAGTGAAAGCATCAGCTGGTGGTACGACGGAGTTGACTGCGTCCGTGGGACGTGTGACAAGATCTTCAGGTCTTACTGCCGGCCGTACCAACCTGGCCGGTACCTGCTTCACTCCGTCCCCTCCCTCTCTGCCAAAGTCTCTTGTCTCATGCCTCGCCAATGTTGGGCAGGGTCGTATCTTGACTTGGGGGAAGGATCATCCCAGGCAGCCCCCTCCTGTTGCGGCACGGGTCAGGAGGCGGGGGCCAAGGAGGACTCGCCACCTCCGTTGGTTGCGTTAGCGGGGGGGGGTGGGGTGGGGGGGTGGGGGGGGCGGGCGGGGGTTGCTCGTTCTCACCATCCCCAGCTCGGCCTCCCTTCTCTCCCAAGGCTGTGGCAGCGGCAGCTGCTGCCGCCGTCCGCTCTGATTTTATCGCCTTTATAGAGTCTCTGACTAATCGCCAGGTTGTTAACACTTTCGCAGCCGTATGATCCTCTTTAGAGGCTGCCTCAAACACCAATTTCCCTGCTTTCTCCCAGGTAGGTAACTCAAAAGCTGTTGCAGAGTCTGCTGCTAGCCCCTGGCTCTTCAAAACAGTCTCCAATAGCAATTGCCATGTTGTTGCTAGCTCCGCTGCTTGCCCATCTCCTTTCGAGACTCACCCCATTGATCTTTCACATGGGCACACAGGGGAACATTGAGTACATTGTTCTGGGCAACGTTGTCCCGTCTTGCCCTCACATACATCATCGTAGATCTGTTTCTCTGGCTTATCTCTGCAGCCGGTTTACTCGGTGCATCTGGCACCTCAGGAGGTGCAGTCGGAGTCGCTGAAGGTCCTGGACCCTCTGACTCAGTTAAAAAGGGATTGGTTGAAGACGGTTTAACAGCCTCCTCCATATCAGCTGCAGCTTTTCTCTCTGCCTTTAAGGCTTTTAATGTGTTTAACATCAACTTCCATGTCGTCACTAACTCTGCGGTGGTTTTATCTCCATTCCCAATATGTTCCTATAACATTTTTCCTATCTCCTCCCACGTCTCTGCCTTAAACGCCACAGACGCATCGGGAGGGTACCCTTTTTGGCACCAAATTAGAAGCCTTCTAAGTGTATATTCATCATATTTCAGTCCTCTCTTAGAGAGCATATGCAGCAGGAGTCTGACCATTGCCCCTTCTTCATGCGATGCGTTCTGCCTTTAGTTCTTTTAATGTCTCTAGGATCAACCTCTAAAGCGTCGTAGATTTTATACTGTCTTTGTTGCCTGTGCTATTCGCTTTTCAGTTTTATATCTTTTCATGCAATGAATAACATCTCTCCAAGATTTCATTAATTTTTTGCTGATTTTTCATCATCGATTACTAGATCCCACAAACAATCTCCATAAGAACGCCACTCGTCTACTTCAAACATACTTTCAGGGTCTTTAAAAAACCCTTTCGCTTTCCCTAACGCAATTAACCCAGCCAGATCTTTTAATTGGCATACTCCCCGCTTTTTGAAAAAGCATTTTAAGATTTCGAATGCTACCTCTATTTCCATTGCGCGCTACGTTGACCTTCTTAATTATCCGGTCAATTATTTTTGCAGCCTTTTCCCTTGGGTAGCCTTCTTTCGGACGGCGAACCCCTTCTTAATTATCCTGGGTTCAAGCACGGATCAGGCGCGCCGCGGCAGCGTCCGCCGATCTTCTGCTCCCTGGTCGCTGCTACCAGTGCTTCTCCGATCTCGCTGTCCGGTGAAAAACAAGGATGGGGGTCCCTGTTCGGGCGCCACTTGCGACGAGCGAGGGAAGGCATGCAGTCGACTCAATATGAGTGATAAAGCAAGCTTCAACTTTATTGCAAAACCTTACACATATTTATACACTAAGTTCTACTTTATGCATACTTGTCTTACAATCATTGGCTTAGCTCTAAAGAGTGCATTATCATACTCCTCCTACTTGCCGTTACTGCTACGTGGTCCGGGTTCCATCCTGTTTTTCTTATACAGTGCTTCTTCTTAGCTGTTTACCACAGCTCCTTCTCCTCAAGGCCGAGCCCTGCAGATGTCCAGCTGTTTACCAGCTTCCCAGTGCCACAGCTCCCTCTTCTCAAGGCCGAGCCGTGCAGATATCTAGCTGTTTACCAGCTTCTCAATGCTGCAGCTCCTTCTCCTTAAGGTCGAGCCGTGCAGAGTGATCCCAACATGCACATGCCATTTCAGATGCAGATGCCATTGCAGATGCCACTGCAGATGCAAATACAATTTCAGATGCAGTTGCCCGTGGACATGTTTCTGAAGACGCAAGTGCCATTGCCGACACCATTGCAGATGCAGAGAGCATTACAGACAGACTTTTGGTCACAAATCCAAAACACAGCAGCATACGGGCTGCTGCTGAAGAAAATTAACTCCATCCCAGCAAAAAACAATGCCGTGAAGCACTTCCTACTCCTACCACGAGAGCAACACAAAGCCGAGAGTGTTCGGTCACACGGGAGGGGCTGTTTTACCCCAAAGGCTTTCCATCCCACCTCTTGAAACAGCCTGACCACAGCCAACCCTTAAACCCTGCCTGCCCAGACGGGCTCCCAGTAGCAGAGACATGCGGGTGCAGGGGGCAGACGCAATTATTTGGAAAAGGACCGGGGAGAAAGGGGGTGACTGTTTCTCAGGACAAGAGGGAAAATCTCTCGCCTCTCTCCCCAGCTGTGCCATCTCCTTGCTGGTGTCATAATGGGCCTCCAAATGACGTGGACTGATGTCACAGGGTGGTGCCCTGCATCACAGGGAGGCTTCCCCAGCGCCGCGGCAGTGCTGGCACTTCCTGGCGAGGCCTGGGCACTGCTCAGGGGCTCCCCACTGCTGCCCTTTGGAGCTGCTCCACAGCCGGGAGCAGGGCCAGGAGGCAGCAGGGCTGTACTGGGGGACCCTTGACTGACAAGCAGGACCCTTGCTTACAGTCAGAGCAGGGGCACATCGGAGATGTTGCGTTTTGGGCAAGGAGCTGCACAGAGCATCCCCTTCCCCAAGATGAGGGCAAGTGGTAAGCATGATGGTGGGCTGCTGCACCGTGGCTGTCAGCTTGGAGCTGAGCTACTTGTTCGCCACACTCCTGCAGCTCTGCACCAAGGCTGAGGGGTTTGGGAGCTCCTTCCTGAGGGGTTGCACTAGGGCTGTCCACTGCCCAAAGCTGCAGCTGCTGTGCTGCGGGGGTGGCTGGACAGGGCTGGGGGCTGTTGTGTGAGAGCGCTGCCTGAGGGTCCCTCTAGGCTTGGGGGACTGTGTGGCTGCCAGAGCAGCCAGGTGCTGGTACGGGGCTCCTGTGGGCATGGCTTGGTCCCCTTAAAAGGGGAAACCGTTCAGGGCCAGCTGTCTCTGGGAGTTGGCAGTCTGAAATGGGGGCACAGTCCAGCTCCACAGCCATGGCAGTGTTCTTCTGGGATGTCTGTGTACTTCAGCATCAGTCATGCCCTGGGCAGGGAGCTTGCCGAGCGTCTGTGAGCTGTCTGGTCTGGAGCCTGAGACCTCTTTCCCTTGCTTTCCAGCAGTCGTGGCTATCTGGGGAGCTGTGTCTCATTACATCCTGGGACAGCTGAAGGTGGACAAGGTGGGCTGGCGTCCTGGTCTCCCTCACCATGCCGAGGTTCAGTCCTCCTGAGAGGCCTGGGCCCCGAGGAGCGATCCCCCCCTGAGCACCACAGCAGCATGCCGAGACCAACCTGTGTGCCCAGAACAGCTTCTGAGAGCCAGTCTGAGAAAGCATCCAGCACGCCGTAGGGCTTCACTCTTCCCTGTGGTCAGAGTGGAGAGACCAAGCAGAGGGACTGGGCATGATGCTGGGTCTGTGCCAAGGACTAAGTCCCAGGGGTATTCCCTGTGCTGGAAATGGCTGGGATCTTCTCTAGCCAAGAGATGTTCGCAAACATTTTGAGGAGGGGAAGTGAAAAAATGGAGAACATGGGTTTTTTCCAAAGCTTTCACTTTTCCTATTTCTAAGGTTCTCATTTATCAGCCAGCCGTTTTGTCTTTTCCCTGGGCAGGGTGTCCTGGTTGCAGGACTTGGGACCTTCGCTACCATCCAAGAGCGATTCCACGGCAAGTAAGTGGTGTTTGTGGTTTACAGACCCACCTTCCAGCTGCGCATTGATGAGTTATGGCTGTGGGAGCTTGCGCTCCCCACAGCGATTATCCCTGCTGAGAAGGCCACCCTAAGCTTTCCCCCTCCAGGTCTAGGGGGTCATGGGTTGCGTGCTCCCTGTTCCTTGGAAGGGGCTGGGAGAAGTAGCCAATGGCCACCAAAGGCCAGGGGACAGCTTGAGCTCCCCCAGAACAAATGGCTCCCCAAGACCTATTTCTACAAATAACCTTTTCTCTAGAATTCTGTTATGGAACTTGCATGGAATTTGGGCCTGCTGTGGCAGTGACAATGTTCCTCCTCCTTGCAGCCAATGTCAAGATCGAGCTGCAGAACTACAAGCAGCTGTCACGAGCTGGCACCTCCTAACCGTGGCATGTTGTGGAGAATCGTGTGCAAGAGTGTCACCCGAGACTAAGGGGACAGAGAGGTTGAAGCATGATGAGGAGGTTAAGGAGGAGGAGGAGGAGGAAACATGAGAAGCAGGCAACAGGAGGCAACATGCGTAGGATTTAGCAATAGGAGGCAAGAAGAAGAAAAAAGGAGCAGGAGGAGGCAACAGGAAGCAAGAAAAGAAGGAGAAGGCGGAGGGCACGAAGGAGGAAGAGAAGGAGGAGGTAACAGGAGGCAAGAAGAGGAAGAGCAGAAAGACAAGGAGAAGGAAGAGGAGGCAAGAGGAGGAAACCAAAAGGAACAGGAAGAGCAGGCAACAAGAGGAGGAGGAGGCAATAGGATAAGGGGGCAAAATGAGTTAACATGACGAGCGTACGGAAAGAGGAAACAACAGGAGGAAAATTCGAAAGAAAGCAAAAGGAGGAGAAGAAGAAAAGGGAGGCAATAAGAGGCAACAAGAGGAAACAGGCGGCACCAGCAGAAAAGAGAAGGCATACAAGGTGGAGAAATAGACAAAGGCAACGAGAAGAACCAGGAGGTCAGACAAAGCCGAGGAAGAGAAAACAGGTGGAAACAGGAGGCAAGAGGAGGGAGAGGAGGCAACCGGAGACAACAACAACAGCAGGAGGAGGAGAGGTAACAGCAGGACGCAGTAAGTGGAGAAGGGAACAGGAAGCAAAAGGACGAAAAGGAGGTAGCAGGAGAAGAAGAAAGAGGCACCAGGAGATGGGGAAAAAAATATAAAAGGACACATAAGGACACAAGAGGTAAAGAAGAAAGAAGAGCAAGGAAGCAACAGGAGGAAACAGGAACAGGAGGGATATGGAGGCAACAGGAGCAGAAGGACACAGGAGGTAAGAGAAGATAGAGGCAGCAGGAGGCAAAGATGGAAGAAAAACAGGAGGCAAAACCAAAACACAGCAGGACACAGGAGATAAAGGAGGAGGAGGCAACAGCATGCCACACAGGGCAACAGAAGGGACTAGGAGGAAGAGGAGGAAAAGGCAACAAGAGGTAAGAGGAGGCAATAAGAGGGAACTGGACAAAAAGAAGTACGAGACAATAGGAGGCAAAAGCGCGTAAGAGGCGCGGGAGGATGATGAAAACGAGACAATAGGAGAAAACAGGTGACGTCAAGATGAGGAGGAGAAAGCAACAGGATAATAAGAAAAGGAGGAGGAGGAGGACAAGGAACAGGAGGAGATGCCAGGCACTTTAGTCTTAGAGTTCAATAACAGGTGACAAAAGAGTAGGAAGAGAAGCAGGGGTAGGAGAAAGTGTAGGAGGCATAGGGAACAAGGGACAAAAGGAGAAAACAGAAGGAATAAAAGGAGTTGGCAAGAGGAAGCAACAGGGGGCACCACGAGGCAAAAGGCTATGGAAGAAATAGGAGGAGAACAGGTGAGTAGGAAGAAGAGGTGTAAGAGGACTACGATGCAGAGGAGGAGAAACTGCATGAGGACAGGATGTCAACACATACACACTAGGAGGAGCAGGGGGAGGTGGAGGACAGAAAATAGAAGGACAACGCAGAAGAACTTTTTCCAGTATTCTGCTATTCCTCTCTGGTGCCTCCTGTGGTGTTCTGGTCCGCACACGCCTCTTGGATCTTCTAGCCTCTGGTGGCATCCTCCTCCTCTTGCCTCCCCTCTCCTCCTCCTCGTCCGACTTCTCTTGCCTCCCGTGACCTTCCTTAGCCAGCTGTTCCCTCCTGCTGCTGCTACTCTTCTTGCTGCCTGCTGGAGGAGAGGGGAATATGAGGAAGAGGAGGAGGAGGAAGAGGGGGAGGCAAGAGGAAAAAACAGGGAGTAAGAGGAGAGAACAGCAGGAAAGAGGAAGAGGGGAAGGAGGGGGAGGACCTAACAAGGGCCAGGAGGAGGCAGGCGAAGGAGGAGCAGGTGGAGAAGGCACAGGAGACAAGAGAAGGCTGAGCAAGAGGAGGCAACAGGAGGCTGCAGAAGGCAGTTGATGAGAGGAGCCCTGCGGGCTGCAGAAGAGGAGGCGACCGGTGGGAACGGGAGCCAGCAGGAGGCAAGAGAAGGTTTAGGATGTTAGGGAGGAAGAGGAGGCAAAAGACAACAGCAGGTAGGAGGAGGAGAGCAGGAGGAGGAGAGGCCACAGAAGGAAACCGGACGCCAGAAGAGGCGTAACAGATGGAGAAGGAGGCGGAGCAGGAGGCAAGAGGAGGCAGGAGGCGGAGGTCAAAGAGGACGCTAGAGGAGGACAGAGCAGGACAGAACACGTAAAGAATGACTAGTCACAAGGAGGCAACCGGAGAAGAAAGAGGAGGAGGCCACAAGATGCCCGGGGAGACAACAGGAGGCAAAAGCAGGAGGAGGAGAAGACAACAGGGTAACAGGAGAAGGAGGAGGTGCCAGACACATAAGGCAATAGGGTTCAGGAAGAGGTGACAGAAGAGAAGGAGGAGAAGCATGAGTGGGAGTCGGTGGAGGAGCCATAGGGAACAAGGGGCCGAAGGAGGCAACGGAAGGAGTAGAAGGAATTAGCAGGAGGAAGCAATGGGAGGCCATAGGCTCCAGAAGGAAGAGGAGGGGGCGAGGCAGTTAGGGAGAAGAAGAGGTTTAAGTGGAGGAAGATGGAAAGGAGGAGAATCTGCAGGAGGAGGGAGCAGCCAAAAAGGAACTGGAGAAGGAGCAAGGGGAAGAGGAGGAATGGAAAGAGAAGAAGGATGACGAACAGCAGGAGGCTATGCTGTACAAACATGTGCAGGAACAAAAAGGGAGAAAAAGCAGAAAACGGGGAGGATGAGCAGGAGGCGGTGGAGTCAACGGGAGGAAGCAGGAGGCGACAGGATGAGGGAGGAGGCAAGTGGAGGCAAGAGCAGGCGAAAGGAAAAGAAAGAGGCATCCTCCTCCTTCCCGGGCCGCTTGGTGACAGCTCTTGCCTCCTCCTCCACTTGCTCCAGTACTCTGCTCTTGCCACCACAGGCCTCCGCCTTCCTTCTCCTTTTCCCCTTGCTCCTCTGCTGCTTGCCATTGCTTCCTTTCTTCTCCTCTTCCACCCACCTCCTTTTTTCTTCTGTCTCCTCCTCCTCTTGCCACCTCTTGCCTCCTCCTTCTCTGCTTGACTGCTTTGCCTACTCCTCCTTTCACGTCTTCCTCCTGTCACCACTTGTTGCTTTGGCCTCTGTTGGCCTCCTCTGGCCTTCTCATCCTCTTGCCTCATAGTGTCGCAGCCTTCTCTTACCTCCTCTTGCTTCCTCCTCCTCCACTTCTTCCTGCTCTTCCTCCTCCTCCTGCCTCCTTTTGCCTCTTGTTGCCTCCTCTGGCATTCTGGTCCGCACCCTCTTCTTGGCTATTCTTGCCTCCAGTGGCATCCTCCTCCTCTTGCCTCCCCTCTCTTCCTCCTCGTCCGCCTTATCTTGCCTCCCGTGACCTTCCTTAGCCAGTTGTTCCCTCCTGCTGCTGCTGCTCTTCTTGCTGCCTGCTGGAGGAGAGGGCAATATGAGGAGGAGGAGGAGGATGAGGAGGGAAGAGGAAAAAACAGGGAGTAAGAGGAGACAACAGCAGGAAAGAGGAAGAGGGGAAGGAGGAAGAGGACTTAACAAGGGCCAGGAGGAGGCAGGCGAAGGAGGAGCAGGGGGAGAAGGCACAGGAGACAAGAGAAGGCTGAGCAAGAGGAGGCAACAGGAGGCAGCAGAAGGCAACAGTTGATGAGAGGAGGCCTGCGGGCTGCAGAAGAGGAGGCGACCACAGGGAACGGGAATCAACAGGAGGCAAGAGAAGGTTTAGGATGTTAGGGAGGAAGAGGAGGCAAAAGACAACAGCAGGTAGGAGGAGGAGAGCAGGAGGAGGAGAGGCCACAGAAGGAAACCGGACGCCAGAAGAGGAGTAACAGATGGAGGAGGCGGAGCAGGAGGCAAGAGGAGGCAGGAGGCGGAGGTCAAAGAGGACGCAAGAGGAGGACCGAGCAGGACAAAACACGTAAAGAATGACTAGTCACAAGGAGGCAACCGCAGAAGAAAGAGGATGAGGCCACAAGATGCCCGGGGAGACAACAGGAGGCAAAAGCAGGAGGAGGAGAAGGCAACAGGGTAACAGGAGAAGGAGGAGGTGCCAGACACATTAGGCAATAGGGTTCAAGAAGAGGTGACAGAAGAGAAGGAGGAGAAGCATGAGTAGGAGTCGGTGGAGGAGCCATAGGGAACAAGGGGCCGAAGGAGGCAACGGAAGGAGTAGAAGGAATTAGCAGGAGGAAGCAATGGGAGGCCATAGGCTCCAGAAGGAAGAGGAGGGGGAGAGGCGGTTAGGGAGAAGAAGAGGTGTAAGTGGAGGAGGATAGAGAGGAGGAGAATCTGCAGGAGGAGGGAGCAGCCAAAAAGGAACAGGAGAAGGAGCAAGGGGAGGAGGAGGAATGGAAAGAGAAGGAGGATGATGAAGAGCAGGAGGCTATGCTGTACAAAGACGTGCAGGAACAAAAAGGGAGAAAAAGCAGAAAACGGGGAGGATGAGCAGGAGGCGGTGGAGTCAACGGGAGGAAGCAGGAGGCGACAGGATGAGGGAGGAGGCAAGTGGAGGCAAGAGCAGGAAAGAGCAGGCCAAAGGAAAAGAAAGAGGCATCCTCCTCCTTCCCGGGCCTCTTGGTGACTGCTCTTGCCTCCTCCTCCACTTGCTCCAGTGCTCTTGTCTCCTCTTGCTGTCTTTTCCTCGTTCTCTTCCTTCCTCCTGCTGGTGGCCCTTCCTTCCTCCTCCTTCTCCTTTGCGTCCTTTTGCCTGTTTTTACTCTTACTGACTCCTGCTCCTCTTCCTCTGGCACCCGCTGCCTCTTTTTCCTCCTGCCCCCCCCTCCTCTCTCCTCCTGTGGAAGACCACCCTCTGGTTTTATCTGCATGACCATAGAGAGGACAGCCGGAAGTCCGATGGAAAAGCTACCTCGTCCTCAGAGGCACACGTACATGAGTTGTAAGGAAACACAATCACAAAAGGGTCTTCCTCCAGGAAAACTGCTGCTCCAGTCTCCAGTGGGCAGTTCCCCAGACAGAATGGATGGGCTGATCTTACTCCTGATCTTAATGAATGGATTTCTGGTTCATACTTACAAGAAGTGAGTAGCGAATACTGTGACCAGGACTAGAGAGGCCCTGCCTCCAGCCAGGTGCTGCAGAGGTATAACAGAATTTATTGCACTGTGTGGATTTCTTGGACTGTGCACATCAGACCCACAGGAGTATAAGGCTCTAGTGGACACTGGTGCAAAGTGTACCCTAATGCCATCAAGCTATAAAGGGGCAGAACCATCTGTATTTCTGGAGTGACAGGGGGATCCCGGCAGCTGACTGTATTGGATGCCAAATTAAGCCTAACTGGGAATGAGTGGCAAAAGCAGCCCAGTGTGACTGGCCCAGAGGCTCCGTGCATCCTGGGCATATCCTGCCTCAGGAGAGGGTATTTCAAGGACCCAAAAGGGTACCGGTGGGCTTTTGGTATAGCTGCCTTGGAGATGGAGGAAATTAAACAGCTGTCCACCTTGCCTGGTTTTTTGGAGGACCCTTCTGTTGTGGGGTTGCTGAGGGCCGAAGAACAACAGGTGCCAATCGCTACCACAACAGTGCACCGGTAGCAATACCGCACCAACAGAGACACCCTGTTCCCCATCCATAAGCTGATTCATCGACGGGAGAGCCAAGGAGTGATCAGCAAACTCGCTCACCCTTTAACAGCCCCATATGGCCAGTGCAAAATTCTAATGGCAAGCAGAGACTAACAGTAGACTATTGTGGCCTGAACGAAGTCACGCCACCACTGAATGCTGCTGTGCCAGACATCCTAGATCTTCAAAGGCAGCCAAGTGGTATGCCGCAACTGATATTGCTAACGCGTGTTTCACAATCCCCTTGGTGGCAGTGTGCAGGCTACACTTTGCTTGCACTTGGAGGGGCGTCCAGTACACCTGGAACCGAACTGCCCCGGGGGTGGAAACACAGCCCTACCATTGGCCATGGGCTGATCCCGGCTGCACTGGAACAGGGTGGAGCTCCGGAACACCTGCAATACATTAATAAACTAATAATATTAATCATAATAAATAAAATAAATCATAATTGATAAAATATATGAAAGCAATAAACTATGTTATATATAATATAATTATATATAATATATTTTTTTTATATATAAATATATATAAATTAAATGGGAGATAGTTCTTACCGTAGCCCTTGGGCCAGTCCGGGCAGGACAAGACGTTGAAAACCTGCTCTACACTGCAGCCAAGGAGAATGGCCCTACCTGGAGCCTCTGGCAGAAAGAACCACGGGACACCCAAGGTTGACCCCTAGGGTTTTGGAGTCAGGGATACAGAGGATCCGAGGACCGCTATGCTCCAACTGAAGAAGAGATATTGGCAGCATATGAAGGAGCTCAAGCTGCTTTCAGAAGTGGTTGGTCCTGAAGCACAGCTCCTCCTGGCATCCCGACTACCAGTGCTGGGCTGGATGTTCAAAGCAAGGGTCCCCTCTACACATCATGCAACTGATTCTACGTGGAGTAAGTGTGTCGCATTCATCACACAGCGGGCTTGAATGCAAAAACCCCAGTCACCCAGGAAGTATGGAATTGATCATGGGCTGGCCAGAAGGCAAAGATGTCGGAATATCGCCAGAGGAGGAGGAGGTGATGCATACTGAAGAGGCCCCACTCTATAATAAACTGCCAGAAAAAGCACAGAAATATGCCCTGGTCACTGATGGGCCGTGTCATATTCGGGGAAAGCATCAGAGGTGGAAGGCTCTGCATGAGTCCTGCATGACGAGTTGCAGAAGCTGCTGAAGGAGAAGGTGAATCGAGTCAGTTTGCAGAGATGAAAGCCATCCGGCTGGCTTTAGATATTGCTGAGCAAGAAAAACGGCCAGTACTTTATCTCCATACTGACTCATGGATGGTGGCAAATGCCCTGTGGGGGTGGTTACAGCAGTAGAAACAGAGCAAGGTTTGCTAAGCAGTGCTTACACTAGGCAAGGACTTTTCAGCTACTCATGCCCCGCCAGCGAGAAGCTGGGAGGGGACACAGCCACGACAGCCAGCCCAAACTGGCCAAAGGGATATTCCAGATGACATGACATCATGCTTAATATATAAGCTGGGAGTAGTTGGCCAGGGGCGCTGCAGCTTGGGAACTGGTTGGGCCTTGGTCTGTGGGCGGTGAGCAATTGTATTGTGCGTCACTTATTTTGTATATTCTTTTCTCATTGCTGTTGCTGTTGTTGTTATTATTATTTCCTCTTTCTTTGCTGCTCTATTAAACTGTCTTTATCTCAACCCATGAGTTTTACCTTTTTTTCGATTCTCCTCCCCATTCCACTGGTTAAACCACAACAGATGTAAAAGACTTGCACTGACTACAGTGAGGTTTCTAAGAACACACTGTGGCGCAAGGCAGGAGCACAGGAGGCAATGAGCTGAAACAAGAGGGTCAGGCTCAACGTAGGGAGAAACTTTTGCAACATGAGAAGAGTCAGACATGGGAAGCCCTTTCCTGGAGAGCGTGTGCTGCCTCCATTCCTGCAAGTTTCCAGACCCCTCTGGATAAAACCATGAGCAACCTGGGGTCACCCTGCTTTGTTTACGATGTTGTTCTACAATGACATTCCATGGTTCCTTCCAGCCTTGAATGACACTTTTCTTCCTCCCCCTTCATATTCTCAATGTCAGGGAAAGTACTTGGGTTCCCTCTGTCTGTGGAAATAATCCACATCCCAGAATCACAGAATCATTAAGGTTGGAAAAGACTTTTAAGATCATCAAGTCCAACCATCAACCCAGCACCACCATGCCTGCTAAACCATGTGCTGAAGTGCCACGTCCACAGGATTTTGAACACTGCCAGTGATGGTGACTCCACCACCTTCATCATAGGCACCCCAAACAGACCCAATGACAACCTTGGCCTCATGACCTTTCATTTCCTTGTTCCATTTTTCCCGGCTCCATTTTTCCCCCTCAGAAAGTCTTCTCTATTAACACATTATTTGCGACAGTCAGCATAGCTTCATCAAGAGAAAGTCCTGCCTGAGCAACCTAGTGGCCTCCTATGATGGAGTGACCACATCAGTGGACAAGGGAAGAGCTGCTGCTGTCATCTCTGTGGGCTTCTGTAAGGCCTTTGACACGGTCCCCCACAACATCCCTCTCTCTAAATTGGAGAGAGATGGATTTGATGGGTGGTCTGTTGAGTGGATGAGGAATTGGTTGGATGGTCACATCCAGAGGGCACTGCTCAATGGCTCAATGTCCAGATGGAGATCAGTGACGAGCAGTGTCCCTCAGGGGAAACATTGTATTGGGACCAGTACTCTTTAATGTCTTCATCAGTGACGTAGACAGTGGGATCAAGTGCACCCTCAGCAAGATTGCAGACAGCACCAAGCTGAGTGGTGCGGTTGACATGCCTGAGGGACAGGATGCCATCCAGAGGGAGCTGGACAAGCTCGAGGAAGGGGCCCGTGTGAACCTCATGAGGTTCAACAAGGCCAAGTGCCCCTGGGTCAGGGCAACCCCTGATACCAATACAGGCTGGGGGATGAAGGGATGTTGCCCAGAGATGCCTTATCCCTGGAAACATTCAAGGTCAGGCTGGATGGGGCTCGGTGCAACCTGGACTAGTTGAGGATGTCCCTGCTCATTGCCGGGGGGTTCGACTAGATGACCGTTAAAGGTCCCTTCCAAGCCAAAGAGCCTATGATTCTGTGATGACCCACAAGTAGAGATATACTGTTCTACATTCTCCTTAGGTCATACTTAAGGAAAACATTAGAACTGTTTTGGACCTCAGACAGGTTTTGCCGAGCCGTAAAACTCATTGACCCACACAACTCATAAAACGCAAACTCCAGAGTATCTTTTTCATACCTGAATATATCACAGTATCCACAATATTACAACCGTCTAGTGAGAATTCTAACATGTATTTCACTGCTCAAATGGCTGGCAATGACAGAAAAGGACACTTCCAAATTGTTAGCTGCCAGGGAAGGACACTGCTTTTCTTAAACTGCCCTGTCCGCTTTTACCACTCTAGTACGTATCGGTGGGCTGTTAAGAAGTCGTGTGAACGTAAATATTTTTTCTTCCCAACACATACGGATCCTAACATTAACAATTTTCACAATGCTTTCTGTAGGTTTCATGATGCATTAGTTAGGGAAATGCAATTCCACTTGCGCAGTTTGTGAATACAGCTCTCTAGCGATGCAGCATGGCAGCTTCTACAGATAACACAGCAGCAGCTTATGGGCTACTTATTTCCAAGTCGACCTCAATATATTCTGAGTGCCATTTGGGTTTGCGTTCAATATCTAAGTCGATGTCATAAGCTAGATTAAAAAACACCTGAAATTGGGTATAATAAATGTTTCACTTAAATCTTTTGGCCAAGTCTTTTCAAGTCAAAATGGACAATTTATTCAGAACTGTGCAGAGGAAAACGTGTCAAACAAGCAACAGTAGTAGACAAAAACAAATGCAGAGCAAGGAAATATGAACAACGCTGCACAACGCCTATTTTGCTGCATTTCCTCAAGGTGGTTGCATGTATTAGAAATTAAATTCCTTCCATGTGAATTGTCACGTAGCAAGTGAAGCAAAGTGGCACCTAGTTTTTTGTGGAACACTGCTGAGAAATTCATTCCACAGCTCTCTGCTATGAATACTTCACAGCTGAACATTTTAGAAAGAGAGAATTCTTCCCAAAGCGGCAGGTACATTGTTCAAAAGGTGACTGGTTTTATTTGTTTTCAGCTTTTCTGGATGGTTTACTTAGCTTCAGCTAACGTAGCTTTTGTCAAAATATTTAAAGAGAAGATCTCAGAAAAACAAATTCCAGAAGACTTAGACATTCGTCAAATAGCAGACGGAAGAAGACGCAGTAAGAAGTGGTAAGACTCTCATAGGAGACTGTGTATGCTCTCACTCATTCTCTCAGACAAGGGAGACCTCTTTATTACTGCAATTATTAAAAGAGCTCTTGATTACGGTATGTTACTCCTTTATTACTACCTCTTCTTTGTACATCTTTGTACGTCACCCTGAAGGAAAGACATGAAAAGGTAGCACAGCCTCTGTTCTTGACAAGAGAAGGGGGAGAGAGATTTGCTAGAAAACACCATGTCAAAACGATGGTAGTCAACATCCTTTTAACAGCATTACCAAAGACAGACCTAACATCGCCCCGCGCTGAGATACCTGAGAAGGTTCTAACACCTGGCGTGGTATCACCTTGCTGAAGAGAGCAGAAATGAGTATCAAGCAATTCACAGTTCTGGCTGGAGTTTCAGACGTACGCTAGTAACGTTTCTAGCATAACTTTCCTAAGAAAAATAAGGTCATGATAATCTTTTGTCTCATTACTTATTTATCTGTGTTCAGAAAAGCAACGGCTAGAAATGGCACAGCACTACAAGATTTGCTAGACAACAGCAGACCCATTCAGGACGATGCTCTGTCCTTGAACGTGAGGAACATAAGCACATCAGTAAATTAATATCAAGAATGCCACAGAGCAGAGGTGCTCTCCTGCAGCCTCTGTCATAGAGTCGTAGTAGTACGAGACTCTAAAAGAGGCTTAAACAGCTCATTAAGCTAAGAGAACAAAACATTAGCTACACAGAAAACTGCAAATTACGGACAAATATGTTTGTTTACTTTTAACTAACGTGTTCCATCTCAGCCGCATCAAAGTACACGTCAATGTTTCAGTACAAGAGGAGGCTCTGTACCCGATTCTCATCGCAAAAGACGCAGTACAACACCTTTTCCGTCACTTTCATATATAGAGAGAGTGAAGTTATAAACACTTTACAAACCTTTTTATCTGAAAAGCTGTGGTATGGAAGGCATACCTGAAAAACAGGGAAAAATAAGATGGCCGTATGTGAAAGGAAAGGCTACTTTCCCTGAATGCTGAAAAGCAGCTAGCAACATGGGCAAAGCATTTCCAGTAATACAATTTGAGCGGAACTGAGATTTTGTAGATTAAATAGCTGAAAAAAAAGTTAAGTTTTCCATTTATAACTAACCTGTAACCTTTTGAAATCCAAGGATCCACTTAGCTTCTTTCTCAAAAAACCTCATCCAACTTAGATGAGACCTGGTTAGTTCAGTGCCACTGTGTAGCTTCAACAAGAACAACAGCAAAACCTCTTCAGTAGAACAGAATCAACTCTCAACTACTACAGAGAAGTATCTGAAAATCAGCTGGCTTGTCCTTCTCACCACCCCTGCCCAGAGGCTGCAGCTGCCTGTGATCCAAGGCTGAGCTCTGACACAGGACAGCTGCGCATCCTTGGCTCAGACATCCAGGGAAATTGCCAAGTGGTGAGGAAAAACCTTGCAAGGTGAGAAAGCTGAAATGCAGAGAGAGGCTGGGCTGTTGTAAGCGGGACAGTTAGGGTATCCAGAGAGGAAAATCAACATGAAAAGATGGAAAATGCTAATGGAAAACAACAAGGAGTTGGAAGACAGGAGCTCAGCAAGACTTCAGATCAGCCCAGTCCATGCAGCAGCAGACCCCCACCCTTGCCCTCCTGGCTGAAGGCTGCCCAGCCAGCAAAGTCCCTGAATTTATCTCCTTTGGGGTGCATGTTAGCACCTTGCACAATGTCTTGCTACTCTGTGCCATCTTTTGTTTTTACTGAAAGTGTAAAGCAGGGGGTTTTGTTAAGTGGCGTGGCTCCTGCTTGCAAAGCCTCTGCACATGAAAAAGGATGCAGTAAAGGGACCTGCTAAGGGAACATGACAGCAGGTACCTAAAGTGATTCCGTTCGGAGAAGGTGAAACAACCATTCAGCGTTTCCATATTCAGCTGACTCTCCCTGCTCTTGCAGAGTTTTCCCTTGGATTCCGTTCAGCCCAAGCTCATGGCAAGTTCACTCTTTCCAGTCTAATCACCATTTGCTTGGTGGAATTCTTACAGGCAATAGCAATGGACTGACTACACTGTTTCTGGATTTTCTATATGAAACTGGACTGTCATCTGATACTGTACACTACCAGAGACTAAAAACAGTTGCTGCAATCAACGTTGTTACCATCATCGAAACAGCAATTTAAATTGTTTGGGTTTTTATTTATTAAAATAATATGCAAACTATTTTTTCTGCTATAGTGAGAAAGGCAGAAGTTTCAAGTTCCGCCTCTTTTCCAAGCCACATTTCCATAGACATTGCTCTACGGTTGACTCACATGCTAAGCTTGGTGGGTGTATATTCCCACTGCAAGACACACACACCCCCCTGCAGACCCCTGGGCCAGGCTTCCATTTTCCACCCCAGACAGCGCAACGCGCGCGCTCCTTCCCGTTTTGAGTTCCCTGCTTTTCATTACCCTAACCCTTGACGTCCTCCTGATCACGTGCTGAAATCTGTGGCGAAATCATTTCGCTGAAAGGCCAACAGATCTGCCCATGCCGCTCCTCAGCTTTCCACTCTGGCTTGCGCAACACGCCTCACTCCTTCCCATGCTGAGCTCCTTATTCGTCATAATCCAAACGTCAGTCCTAATCCCCAGGCACATTCAAAGCCTGGTAGATGTATGTGGGAGATACGACTGAGAGACAAACAGCAGGTCTGCCGTTTCCCGTGCCAGCCCTCATCTTCCCACTGTGACTCGTACGACACAGACCACTCCCCCATCTTCTGAGCCTCTTATGTCTTATAACCCTCCTCCTCCCCTGAGGCTTTCAGCAGTCCAGATGGATTATGGAACAGTTCTCATACTATGTCGCTGTGCTATATGCTCAGACGAAAAAGAGAGGGTCCTGTGAAATTTACCCTGCTGTCCTTGGGGATGAAAACAAAAAACCACCAGGGAACAACATTGTGTGGAAAATATTCTGTAAGGCCTTGCGACGTAGCACATACCAATAGGTGGTGCAGGCATAAAGAGAACAGAAGTGAAGAGGGACAAGAGAGAACATGCACACCAACCTACCGTGATCTCAGTCCCTCAGTCCCAGCACAGGGCTTTCGGGGGCTTTAATTTTCCCATCGCTGTAAGCAGCTCCCATCAGAAAATAAAAGCAGAATCGTGTCAGACATCTAGGTTGGTCAGGAGGGGAAAAAGTCTAGAAAAGAAACCCCGTTGTTGTCCGACTCTTCACTTGGGAAGAACCTGCGACACTGACAACGAGCTGCAGCCTCCCCCCCGCCCCCTTTCTGCTGGACGAAAACTGTCTTCATTGACCTTAGAAGCAGGGGGGCAGGGGGGCAGTGAACATAACAGGAGATGGGTTTCGAAACTGTATGACTGAGACTCTTCCTATGTCAGCAACGCTAATGTATTTTATCTTTCTTTACTAACTAGGCATGGGCTAATAGTAATCCTTCCATTAGACTTCACATTTCAGACATACTGAAAGAAATTCTGCACTTTACCTGGAACATCTCTTTCCTTTTGGCCTTTAACAGGATTCTGAGCAGAAACGATTTGCAACCCACGAAGCCCTTCCAGCAAGTTACGCAGATGCACCATTTCACAGGGCATGCTGCTTTTGTCCTCCCTCATACCCCACACACTGAACGCAAGAAAGACTGTAGCCACACCTTCTTCTCTTTTTTGCCACCTTCTAAAAAGAGTTGAGAAGTTACTGGAAAGGTTTTCACTTATATTTAAAGTTTCCAGGAGAATATTCAAAATGTCTTCTGGATATGATTAGACACCCAACATACAAAACTCAACTAAACTGCCAGTTCCTGTGTTCAGCGACTTACAGTATTTGCAAGGCATGCTTGACCGTGTACAGACATATTTTTACCCTGAAAGTGAGAAAAAGGGAATGTTTCTCCGACGCCGGCTGTCCAAGTAGAATTTCTTCTAAGCTGTTCTTTTCCTCTTTTGAAACACATTCCTTTAGGTAAAGCTTACCTTTACAGGCAGGGATAAATGTCAAGCAACACATTCTGGGCCTTTTTTTGTAGCTGCCATAGAAGTTACATCCATAGAAAGAAGGCAGAAGTCTTTCCTTCCCCCCTCTTAATAAGAGCACTGGAAAGAGAACAAAATGCGTCTGCTCATTATTACATGCAAGAGCAGTGACTTGGACAATTCGCAAGAAGCCTACCGGTATGCACACTTTGCATCAGCTGTTTTAGTTGTCACACGGGGAACATGGCTTGCGTGAGCCAATGCCTGGAGAGAGAAAAAGCATCTTTGCAAACCTTGCTCTGGAGACCACTGATGGCTGAACGAGCGTCCACACTTCAAAGAGCATCACTAAATTTTGATATACCCCTTGCAAGTAATTAATAAAAACCACTTATAAGGCAATTGCAGGTTAGTAATGCTTTGGTGAATTTCACGGCCTAGCACATTCATTTTTATCCAGGACCACCTCTGGCTTTTCTAACATGTCATTATCTCTGACAATGTCAGTGGCTAACCACGTAGCAGAACTAAAGGAAACTGGCAAGGTCATTACAGTTGTGCCCTTTTCTTTATTTCATGTTACGAAAAAGCAGCTGGAAGGTTTTAGCCTTTACTTCCTCATCCCTTCCCAGTGCTTCGTCTGATATACTGATTCTGAATACTGATTTCATTACTTTCTTGGAGAGTGATATTTTCAAAGGACTGGGGTGATCAATAACTCAGGAAGAATTAAAACCAAGGTCAAGGTTAACAGTATGGCGATGTAAAGAGAAAGCCTGGCGGACTGTCAACAAAGGGGAGGAACACCTTTGGAAAATCTCTACATTCATTCTGGCTGGATATAGCAGGTCCTACTAAGGCAAATGTGGAGTCTGACTCCCGAGGATCTTCTCAGAGCACGTCAGATGACACAAAGGACAGACCACAAAGCCATTCTTAGCACAACCCTGCTCCGCAGCAGCACCTGAAGGGTACAGGAGCCAGGCAGGAAAGGCTTTCCCTATCATCACAGGCTGCCTTGCTGGCCTTTTCGGGCAGCTCCTCCCAGCGCTCCTCCTCCTGGGCCGAGCACCCCGTATCACCCTGTCTGCCCTGAGCGCCTGTGCACTCCCATAGGCAGTGCTGCCTCCCAAAATAGGTCCACCCTTTGCCACTTGTACACCCTCCACACTGGTGTAGAAGGAGCAAATGCAGTACTTTGCAGACTCAGTCATTCATTGGCAATGGCTGTTTGTGGCAGGGATGCAGCTTCCACAGGTATTTTGCTCTGCGCGAGAGGAAACTGCCTCAGTGCACGCTGGCAAAAGGCTGACAATCTCAGTAAAGCTGCGCTGATTTTTGATTTAAAGTTTTGTTTTCTGTCTTGTGACTGATTCGACAAAACAGACCCAAGACTTGGAAAGAGATGCAGCGAAGGCTCTTGGCTGTGGGCGTGTTTTGGCCAGAATCCCTTCCGAGCCCAAGAGCAGAGTTTTCAACTTACTGCATCAGGAAGAGCCTGGCGTGGTCAGTTTTGCTGCACTCTGACTCGGAGGGTGTCACAGTCACTCCTCACACCCCGCGTGGGAGTCCCGGGGTGCAGCTCACCGCCGCGGCGCTCCCGTGCCAGGACGGAGCCCAAGAGAAGTCCAGCGGTGCGGGACCAGCGATCCCCGTGCCAGCGTCACCTGGCCTTGGCACGTGCCTTTGCCCGGAAACATGGAAACAGCGTCAGAGAGGGCTGCTCCCAGGCGAGTCGCCCAGCTCAGGGCTGAGGAGAGCTGGCCATGACAGCTGGAACAGGGCCTGTGAGGGGAGGGGCCTCCGCTGCGCACGGCCCCATGGGAGGGAGAGGCTCTCTGCTGCATGCAGCCACGGGAGGGGGAGGGGCGCTCTGCTGCACATGGCCCTGCCGGGGCGGGGGGGGGCCTTTCTGTTACACACCACCTCACAAGACGGAGTGTCTCTCTGCTGCACAGGGCCCCATGAGGGGGGCAGGAAGGGGCACTGTCAGTCTCCCTCCCCTCGCGGCGCCCCGCCCTCCATAGGTGACATGCGGGGCTGGGGCGTGCCAGGGGGCAGTGCTTGGGGGAGGGGCAGCACCCCGGGGGCGTGGCTGCAGTGGGGAGGCTGGGCTGTGAGGTCACAGAGCCCCGCTGTGCCACGCGTGATGTGCTGTGCCGTGCGCGGGCACTGCTTCAGCAGTGCCAGCAGCGGTGACGACAGCAGCAGCACCAGCGGCAGCACCAGTGACCGCGGCATGGTGCAGGCGCGGGGGCCCATGGCCCCCACCTGCCTGCTTATTCTCCTCCTCCTGGTGGCCCTGCAAGCCCGGCATGCCCGGCCTGCTCCGTGGCGAGAAAGGGGATTAGGTAGGCAGGCAGGCAAGGGCCAGCACCAAGATGCTGGGGTGGCAGTGGGGCTGGGGTCATGGTGGGGCAGGGCCGGGAGAGCAGCAGGGCCAGGCTGGGCCGCGGGAGTAGTGGCCAGCTCCACGGGCAAGTGGCAGGTAGACGCCCTGCGGAGAGGCACAGGGAGCTGCAGCCACTGCAGGGGCCTTTTCCAGGTGAACAGTGGGGCCGGGAGCAGTGCTGCGGGGTGAGAAACCGTCCCTAGACTAGGCCTTGCTCCAGCCTGCCCTGGGGCAGCCTTCCCGCGGCCTGCGTATCGGGGCCAGAGCTGCACGGCAGGCCTAGGCAATAGCCGGTGGGAGCGCTTCTCCCGCAGGCTGGTCACAGCTGTGCCTGGGGCTGCGGCTCTGCTGCTCCCTGGCCGGGTCCCAGCTTTCAGCCTCCAGGACATCCATCCTTGAGAGAGGTCCGCTCAGGAAAACCGGAGCACTCCTGTTCCAGCCACGCAGTGCTCTGCTCGGGCAAACCTGGGTCCCCAACACACAGCCCCAGCCCGCAGCCTGGGGGAAGAGACAGGGCAGCGCTGGTGCAGCCTCTCACTGGCCAGCAGAGTCTTCTCCCTGAGACGTGTGAATGATCTTTTTTTTTCCTCCAGCACTTTCATGTGGACTTTTTTTATGCACAGTAGCGTCGTCCCAACAAGAAATCCGAGAGGGGCCGTATGTTTGTCCATCTGGTCCTTGAGGGGTGTTGCACATGGCCTGGAAATAGCATTTGGAGAGCTTCCAAGTGCCAGCCAACAGGTCACTGAAGCCCCTCTGCAGCTTTGGAAACTTCCACCCACATCTCGGTCACACATCATTACTTGACTCCCTTGCAGTCGCTGCAGGTCACTGAGAAAGTAGATCACAACCTCTAACGGAAACGTACTTGATTACAGCTGTGCCTGTAGGTGATGGCCACCTGACTCCTAGGACAGATCTTGTCCCGGATCCTCAGGGTGATCCCACAGGTATGTCACCTGAATGAATGAGCATTTAGGTTTTAATATTCTGTTCATATGAAATTTAACTTAGTTCAGACATGCAGAAGAGCAGAGGGGGAATGGGTCGGGCTCAGTGATGGGCCCTAGGGCGCTCTGCCTCGTGCAGCTGTCTTGCCCAGCCCCTCCAACCCTGCGCTGCTTCCAGTGCGTGCTGCAAAGCCAGCAAGCTTGTTGGGGTTGAGTTTAGAGCTGGTGTCAGCTCCAGGGAGTCCTTTCTCCCAACAGCTCCGTGCATGGTTTGCTTGGGATCAGCATGGCCCAGCCACCCAGTAACTGCACGGTGCTCCTGAGTGGAAGGGAGAGACGAGTGCCATGGAGCAATCCCACATTTGAACTGCATTCACTGCTGTTCAGATCTGCACAAGTATATTGAAATATTTCCCGGGAGCTGCTCTGTTCTGTTTACAGGCATGGCTGGAGATGGTGGATCTGCAGCTTCCTGGCTGGGTTCCAGGGCTGTTGCGCAGGGAGATCACACGGGTATGTCATGGCTTTTAACCTCCTTTGAGAGCTGCCCGCTCAAAGCCCAAATGTAAGCGAGGCATCTGTTGCAGGCGTGAGACTATAGAGTGCCTGGTGCGTGCCATGTCATTACGTGATCCCCTCGTACATTCTGCTATTCAGTTATGACGGTGTATATCACAATGTGTGGTGAAAACTTCTCATGGGTGTGCGGTTGCAGATGTGGCTCCGGCTCCAGGTCCTCGGCTGGATCCTGCGCTGGAGCTCCCCTGGCAGCCCAGGGGTGAGTAGTCAGTCTCGACTGACTTGACAGACTAAGCACTCCATTTCAGTATCTTGCTAGTGAGAAACTTAACTTAATACGTTCTGTTAAGGTCCTCAAAGAGCAAAGTATGAAGCCAAAATAGGGGAATCTTCCCAGCGGTCACCAGAAGTCCTGAAGGAAATCCTTAAAGAACTGGAGAAAACAGCACATGGTGGGTATATATCCCCCCTTAACCACTTAAGACTTGGGAAGCTGAGGTTTTAGACACATGTATGGAGAAGCCATAGCCAACACAAGCAGAAAGGAATCGATCAGAGCCTCGCTGCACTGGCACTCGATTTCACAACTTGCAGGCCATGACGAGCCACAGAGATGGTCCAGAGTCTCTGCTGCCAGCTGTGGTTCAAGCTGAGTCCCAGGGACAGCTAGCTGTTGCCCCAGTTTTACCGTTACTGGCCAGGGTGGTTCTGGGCAGGTGTTGATATCCAGCCGGCAGGGAGTGGTGTCACTTACGCCTTGCAAAGAGCTTGGGGTTCAGTCTACTCTGTGTGCGTGTCCGTTACCCTTACTGTGTGATGGACTTGGCATGATGGGACATGCTTCTCCAAAGGGCCCTTTTCCCCAGCTGAACTGGCTCCAGCATCTTCCTGTCCTCTCTGAAGGAAGTCATTTACCATCATGTTGCAGTTTGCCAAAAAGGCATGCACTAAGGGCGAGCGAGAAGATCACATGCCATCTCCTCGTCTCTCGGCAGGTCAGGTTTTGCTACCTGCTGGTACACTGGAAAGTGCCTAGCCCTTTAATTTTTCTCTGTGAATGACACATTGTTTGGACTAGTGATGAGGTGCACCCCCCAAATGCCCAGGCTTCGTTTCTAAGCATTATTAACGGATTTTGCCCCCTGAAGATACCGTGTTCCTTCTAATGCAAGTGACCCCATTTCTTTTGTAAAGAGATGGACCGTCAGACTGTGGAGAAGGAGGCGCTTCAGCAAGGAGGCAGTCACGCAGTGCCAGTCTCTGATGAAAACACAGGGGCAATTCAATCAACAGGTAATTGCTGTCCCTCGGTCATCCCGTGCCATAAATCCAAATCAGTGTGCCTGCAGGCTCTTCCCCTGGTGCCCGCTACTGCACACCGTGTCAGCAGGCAAACTGTTAGTACAGAGCAAGTGTTCTAAAAGAAGCTAGGAACGGCTCTCTGAGGAGGACTGTCATCTCTGGCATGTGGAGGTTGTTGCCATCAGCATGCCAGAGAGATGCTGGCAACTCTCTCGGGATGCAGAGAGATGCTCACCTCCCACTGCACCCGGTTCACAGGAATTTCAGAACTCTGCCATTTTGGGAACAAGGCCATCTGAACCATGCTCAGTAGATGATGGGAAATGTGACTCTTAATCGAATGTACCTCCCTCGGTACCTGCGTCCCAGAGCTTGCCGTGAGTCCCTAGAGGCCCAGGGACTCTGTAGGCACAACAGCGGGTGATCTCTCCTGCGAACTGAGGTCCAAGGAGAGTCACTGATGAATCAGCCATGAGCTTAGAGGGAACGTGCACTGTCCTTCTCTATCCTCTGTGCCTGAGCCATGCTAAAGCTTTCCCTTTTTTGATTCTTGGCAGTGCTGTCCAACCCCGGGGAAGCCCACCGTGCCAGGATATATGAATTCTTTCACAAGAATCCAGGTAATGAGCAGTCTTGCAGGGGGCCATAAGTGGGAGACAAGTCCTGAAATCTGGGGGCATGCGAGCACTGCCTGTACTAGAGAAGAGGCAAAGGGGGAGAGTGAGGTTCAGGTCTATCCTGAGAGGGCCTGACTCTGTCCCCTCGGGGTTTGGGTGCTGGACTGGGGAGGGAGAGCTGGGGGTGGCGCTCCCTGATGCAGGGGTGGTTCTGTCCATGTCACTCCAAGGGGCGACTGGTCAAACAGCTGTGCTCCCCCACATGCTCTCCATCAGGCCTCGTGAGTTCTGTTCAGTGGGACAACTTGTCCCAAAGGGTCAGAGAGAGCCTTGGAGAGTGAAGGTGGGCAAGTACAAAAGAAATCATGTGCAAATGTGAAGGGTGGCCAAGAGGAGAGATCAAACCCATGACACTGGGTAAACTGGATTACGGTCATCCCAGGGTGTAAGCAGAGCTGAGAGGACAAAGAGAGGCTCCAGAGTGCATTGATTTGCAACAGCTTTGGGAGTTCCCTTTGTTTCTGCTGAAACCAAGGAAATGTGGCAGCGCCAGGATGGTCTCTGGTTCAGAGAGGCAAACAAAGTGAGAAAGAGAATTTCCTGGCAATGTCAGACCTCCTGTGAGATTACCAGTAGTGCACAGGGGACACTAACGTGCAGAACTGTTCCTCCAGGCATGGATGGCAAGAGAAGCTCAAATGCTGCAGATCCTAAAGATTTCCAGAAGTACTGCACAGAAGGCGCCATGGCGGTCTTGGGCTCCATGCTGCTTGGGATGGTATTTTGTTGTGCTATCCACCTGTGGAGGAAGAGAAAACAGTGAGTTGTTGGGAGGTGTTTTTGCACAACTTCTGTATTGGATCGCTGCTACTAGCCATGCAGCATTTTGAGGCAGGGTACTCTGGAGTGCCGAGTTAGCTACCGATGAGACTCGACTGAGATTTCTGCTGTAAGATGTTTTAACTGGCCTCTCAATTCATGGGCACTGTTTTCTGAAACCCTCCTTACTGTGGCAAGTGTCAGTTAAAAGTGACCCTGCCCCAACAAGAGCAGACCCAGCGACAGATGTAGGCAGAGCAAAGTCAGAAAGCAAAAACAACAAGGGATGACACGGCCATAGGAACTGAGAACTGCAAGAACGACATCTCCCTACCAGTGAGCCTTCTAGCGAGCCTTCCATCACAAATCACCCTGTTAGGTGATGCCGTAAATCCCAGATGTTCACCTCGGCCAAGGTGCCCCAGCACCTAAGACCGTGGTGAGGAACCTTCCTGGCTATCTGCCTTGCTTTGGAGAAAGAGAGTCAGTCTGTCCCATCTGCACCTGAACACTGCCAGCGTGTGCATTCTCAGCACAGCCAGGAATTCTGTCAGTGCAGAGGTACGTATTGAGAGCACCTCACCGAAGAGAGAGCCCAGGCTGTCACCTTGTCTGGTCAGGGATGGGCAGGGGAGCCGAGTGCTGGTCTCTGCCAGGCACACAGAGAAAGGAGAACCAGAGGCTCTCCTGGCCCTGCAGTGCCGTGCCTGGCTTTGGTCCCCCTCGTCTGTGGGGGTCAGGTCTCCTTTGCGGCACATGCAGAGCAGGCAGGTCGGGATGGTCAGGGCTAAGAGGAGGCGAGCCATGGGCAGGTGGGCAGAGCCCCAGCCGAGGAGTGTGGGGTGCCCTGTTTTCTGCACAAAGCTCTCCGTTCCTACAGGTCCCATGTGCAGCCAAGTGCCCGCACCCCATGGTGCACCCAGTGCTGCCCTGCACCCACCCAGCACCGCAGCTGTGGCGGGGCCTCAGCAGCCTCCTCTCTCCGCAGGCGCCTCTCTGCAGCTTCAGGAGCCCAGCCTGACACCAGCAGCTGCAGCTCACACCCAGCACCCCTGCGAGCCGGACCTGATATCAGCAGCCACCGCTTGTGCCTGGAAAACTGTCCCACCTGCCACGGAGCCCCGGGGGGAGCAGCCCCTGCCAGCCCCAACAGCAGCCTGGCTCACCCACCCCCACCCCAGCCCCCATGGCTTTCCAGCTCAGCCAGATGACTCTTGCAGGACTGGCCCAGTGCCCTCCAGCCCCTGGAGGAACTGAAATCACCCCCCACCCCCCAAGCTATAGGGTGTCTAATAAAAGACAGGCTTGGAGCCTAAAAATGAGGATTTGGGCGCTCAAAATGTGGCTTTGGACCCTGAAAATGAGGGGAACTTTTTGGTTCCCATATGGACCTCAGAAATGAAGCTTTGGTCCTTACTGTAGATGAAACAAGGATCTAAAACGATTACAAGGTTTTAGCATGTGTCACTAATCAACTCTAAGTTTTGCAAGTTTCTTAATATATGGAAGGTTATTGATTACATGGTTAGTATGACATTAGTATAGAATTCTTTAGCCTAATAACTGTGTGATTTTGTTTAACGGGCTACTCTCGTAGTCCTTAGGCTGTATTTCCTCAATGCTAACATTTCAGCTATGTGTAAACAGTTAATCACGAGGAAAGCAGGCCTCTTGAAAATTAAAACCAAGAAGAGTTAAGAGCAAGGACAGAGAGATTAAAGAGAACAGAGAAGATATCTTAACCTTGAGCGTAGAGACAGACTGGCAGGAGTGCTCTAACAAGGATGATAAGAAGGAACCGCTTGGCTGGACAACAGAAAGGACAAACATCCAAGGAGAAGAAATTATCCTCAAGAGACCCGTGACCATAAAAGGGAAAAAAGAGTAGGGGGCTGACTCCCGAAAAGACCACCGACAACCACCTGAGACCCTCGCGCATGCATAGTGGAGTTTTGGAACGCCAGCATTTTGTAAACGTAATATATAAGCAAGGAGGCGGTGATTTCTTGGAAAATGTGTGACTATTCATGTCTTTAAGGTATATAAAGGATGAACTTTTGTTTCAGTGCACGCATGTTAGGAAGAGCTATCCCCCATGCATCCGGCCCTGTAATAAACATACCTGCTTTATAACTCATTTTGAGTTGTGAAGTTTGTTTCCGCACGTCATAGAATCATAGAATCATAAAATTGTTGGGATTGGAAGGGACCTTTAAAGGTCATCTAGTCCAATCACCCTGCAATGACCAGGGACTTCTTCAACTGGACCAGGTTCTTCAGAGCCCCGTCCAACCTGCCCTTGACTATTTCCATGGATGGGGCATCTACAACCTCTCTGGGAAACTTCTTCCTGTGTTTCACCACGTGCACAGTAAAAAATTTCTTCCATCCCTCTGATCATTTTTGTGGCCCTCCTCTGGACCCACTCCAGCATGTCCATGTCTTTCCTGTGCTGAGGGGCTCCAGAGCCGGCCACAGTACTCCAGGTAGGGTCTCACCAGAGCGGAGTTAGAGGGGCAGAATCACTTCCCTCGACCTGCTGGCCGCGCTGCTTTTGATGCAGCCCAGGATACAGTTGGCCTTCTGGCCTGTGAGCGCACATCGCCAGCTCATGTCCGGGTTTTCATCCAGCAGTACCCCCAAGTCCATCTCAGCATGGCTGCTCTCAATCCCTTCATCCCCCAGCCCGTACTGATACTGGTCTTTGAGCATTCCAGTGGAGGCTTAGACCTGTAAAAGAGGGATTTGGACCCTATAAATGAGAGTCTGGACCCTTAAAACAGGAGTTTGGAAGTTAAAAATGGGGCTTTGGGCCCTAAAGATAGGGCTGTGGAAATGAAATTGAGGCTTTTAACCCTCAATTAGGGGGTTTTAGGATTAATTAAATTAATTGATTAAATTAGGATTTGTGCCCTCAAATGATGCTTTGGTAGCAAAAACTAAGGCTTTTCACCCTACAAGTGGGTCTTTGGAGGCTCAAAATGAGGCTTTGGACATTAAAGAAATGAGGCTATGTACCCTAAATGAGGAGTTGGGCCCTTAAAATGAGGCTTTGGGCCCTTAAAATGAGGCTTTGGGCCCTCCAAATGAGTATTTGGAGCCTCAGAATGACGCTTTGGGCTCTCCAGATTGCAGACTGGATCCTAAAACTTAGACTTTAGTTCCTGAAAATGAGGCTTTGGTAGCTGAACGTGAGGCTTTGGAAGCTAAAAATAAGGGTTTGGGCCTGAAAATGAGCCAAAGGCCATATGGCTTTGGACTCTAAAACTCAGGCTTTGGAACGTCAAAATCAGACGTCAGGCCTTAAAAATGCTGCTCTGGGCCCTTAAAATGAGTCTTTGAAACTTCAAAGCGGAGCTTGGTACCTATAAAGTAGGCTTTGGACACTAAAAATGCATTTTTGGACTTTAAAAATGAGACCTTGCAAACTAAAACGGAGCCTTTGGACCATTAAAATGAAGCTGCTCTCTAGAAAGAGGCTTTCTGCAGCTTAAAATGGGGGTTTTGATCGAAAAATGAAACTGTGGGCCCTAAAAAAAGGCTATGGGTAATACCAGACAAGTTTGGACCCTAAAAATGAAGCTTTGGGCACTATAAATGAATCACTGAATACTAAAAGAGAGGTTGGACCATAAAAACGAGGGTTTGGAAACGCAGGATGTGGCTTGGACCCTAAAAATGACTAGCTGAATCCTAAAACTGAGCCTTTGGAGCCTGAAAATCACAGAATCACAGGATCATTAAGGTTGGAAAAGACCTTTAAGATCATCAAGTCCAACCATCCACCCAACACCACCATGCCCACTAAACCATGTCGCAAAGTGCCACGTCCACGTGTTTTTTCAATATTTCCAGTGATAGCGACTCCACTACTTCCCTGGGCAGCCCGTTCCAATGTTTCACCACTCTCTCAGTGAAGAATTTTTTCCTAATATCCAGTCTATACCTCCCCTGGCGCAACTTGAGGCCATTTCCTCTCATTCTATCGCTTGTTACTTGGGAGAAAAGACCAACACCCACCTCACCACAACCCCCTTTCTGGTAGTAGTGAAGAGCGACAAGGTCTCCCCTGAGCCTCCTCTTGTCCAGGCTAAAGAACCTGAGTTGCCTCAGCTGCTCTTCATAAGACTTGTGCTCTGGACCCTTCGCCAGCTTCATTGCCCTTCCCTGGACACACTCCAGCAATTCAGTTTCTTTCTCGTAGTGAGGGGCCTGATGCTCTCTCACTCCAAACACATAGAGAGACCCTCACCACCTTGGTGTCATGTACATATCCACACTGAAAACTCACTGCTCTTCCAGGATACTACTGTATAACCACGTGGTTATAAAAGTCTCTCCACTGCTCCGTGCACAGGCAGAGCCTGAATCCCAGGTTACATTTGATGGCCCCGTGTTATGCAGAAGGTGTTTGCTTCTGCCCACCAGAGCTGTGAAGCTCTCAATAGACCAAGCTTTCTCATGCTTGCTGTCATTTTCATGCCTCCCTTTGTGAATGGGCAGGTGGAATGTCAGAAGATTTTTAGGACAGGAATTGGGGATGAAACTCAACTGTCTGCAATTTGGATCTGCAGTATTGTCATCTCTGGAGCTCTGCACAGCTCTCTGGTCTTTCCATCTGTAGGAAAGGGACAGGAAAGGGCCACAAAATATTTGAGGCCATGCAGTGGTGGCTCCGTCCTCATATACCAGCAGTTGGGTGAGGGACCTGTGAGAACACACACGCTACCAAATCCAGAGACAAGGCTTGAACAATGCAGTTACTGCCAATATATATGACCTTGGACTGATAGGATGAGAGGAGACTGTTTGGTTAGCTCAGTGGCATATTTTCTAAGCTGTCAGTAAATAAATGTTTACCTGGAATTATAACCTTGAGTGTAGAGACAGACTGGCAGGAGTGCTCTAACAAGGATGATAAGAAGGAACCGCTTGGCTGGACAACAGAAAGGACAAACATCCAAGGAGAAGAAATTATCCTCAAGAGACCCGTGACCATAAAAGGGAAAAAGGACTAGGGGACTAACTCCCCAAAAGACCACCGACGACCACCCCAGACCTCCGCGCATGTGTAGTGGAGTTTTGGAACGCCAGCATTATGTAAACGTAATAGATAAGCAAGGAGGCGGTGATTTCTTGGAAAATGTGTGCATATTCACATCTTTCAGGTATATAAAGGATGAACTTTTGTTTCAGCGCATGTTAGGAGGAGATATCCCCCATGCGTCCAGCGCTGTAATGAACATACGTCAAGAGGGACTCCATTTTAGGTGACGTTTTAGCTCTAGAAACTACTGAAATTGGTGTTTAGAAGCCAGGATGGAGTGTTTGTGCTGGAGCCACTGCAGAGCCCGAAGCATGACCCCAGCACAGAGGCAGCAGCGAGCGTCAGAAGTACTCACAGCATTGGATGTGTGCAGGTAAGAGGACACCATCTCCCTCTTGACCCTAGTGTCCTCCGTCAGAGGCTGCTGCTTCTCTTGCTTAGGTTCATATTCCGCTGTTGAAGAAAAGGGAACAAGCTTTCACCGTGTTCATCTCTTCCTCCATATTATAGGGAGTTACAGTTAGAAAGGATGGGACAGGAAATGGGACAGAGAGGGAAAGACAGAAGATAGGGACATGAAGAGGGACTCTTTTCCCTAACCCTAACCCTAGGCAAGCGGTTCCTTCTTATCATCCTTGTTAGAGCACTCCTGCCAACCTGTCTCTAAGGTTAAGATATCTTCTCTGTTCTCTTTAATCTCTCGGTCCTTGCTCTTAACTCTTCTTGGTTTTAATTTTCATGAGGCCTGCTTTCCTCATGATTAACTGTTTACACATAGCTGAAATGTTAGCATTGAGGCAAATAGAGCCTAAGGACTATGAGAGTAGGCCGTTTAACATAATCACACAGTTATTAGGCTAAAGAATTCTATACTAATGTCAAACTAACCATGTAATCAATAACCTTCCATGTATTAAGAAATTTCCAAAACTTAGAGTTGATTAGTGACACATGCTAAAACCTTGTAATTGTTTTAGACCCTTGTTTCATTCCCCCCTTTTCTATTATCCTTGCGAATTCTTTCGCAATCCCTCATAACATACCATTATAATTTGTCCACTGATTAAAATACCTCCCTCTTGCTACTTCATGTTTGATCTTATTCTTTTTCCACATAACATAATCATCCACACTCTTGAACATCGAATCATACAACAAGTACATAAAACAAATAAGTAATTTGGTTAATTTGTTAATTTGTTCCAAACTTCTTCAAATCCCCAAGAGGTGTCATCTAAAGATATTCTTATCATGACCTACTCCGTAGTGGGGGTTATTAAATAGAGAGATGTTAACCGGAACTGGAAATCCTATTAGAGATAAAGTTTGGCTAGAATCTCCTAATATTATTATGTATTTCTGTACATTTTTTTCGCCTAACTGGGCGAGATCTTCCCCTTGGTATTGGGATTGGTACAGCCTCCCAAGCAAAATTCCAAATGGACTTAAATTCTCTTTAGTTCTTGGTTCTACCCTGATTCGTAATAGAGCTAGTGGGAGCGCTTGGTACCAATGTAGATTCGCTTCTTGACTGATTTTATCTAGCTGTTGTTTAAGTAAATGATTCATTTTCTCAACTTGTCCACTTGCCTGTGGCCGATATGAGGCCTGTAGTTGCCAGTTTGTTCCTAAAATTTTAGTAACTTGTTGCACTATTTGCACACAAAAATGAGTACCCTTATCTGAGGACATCACAGTTGGTACCCCGAACCTAGGGATAATTTCATTTAAAAGTACTCGTGTCACTTCCCTAGCACTATTAGTTCTGCAAGGGAAAGCTTCTGGCCAGCACGAAAAGGTATCTATTAATACTAACAAATACCGAACCCTCCCTTTTCTTGGGATTTCAGAAAAGTTTATTTGCCAATTTTGACATGGAACTTTCCCTTTATCAATACTTCCATGTTTTACACGATTTTCTACCTTTGGATGATTCTTTAAGCATATTTCACGTTTATTAACCATGGTTTTTACAGTTTAAAACAAATTCCTGGCTACTATTTGCTTCCTAAGGGAATTATACAAGGCTTCAGTTCCCCAATGAGTCTCGTCGTGTTCTGCTTTTACCAGTTTCCATAATATTCTAGAGGGAACTATTATTCTGTTACCTTTTAATTTTGCCCAACCTGATGATTCAACTTCTGCTTCCAAATCTTTAATTAATCTAAGATCCTTCTCATCATAATCAACCAAGTCTGGTAGCAGCAAAGCTTTTTCAGGAATCAAACTTAATACCTCACCTTGTTCCACAGCTCTTTTTGCCTCATGATCTGCCTATTCAAAGGCAAATAAATTGCAGCTTTCAGGGGCCAAGGTGAGGCAAAAGAATGCCTCTTTCAGATCCAATACTGTGAACGATTCATGGGTTTCTTTTAAATTAGTCAATAAGGTGTATGGGTTTGCCACTACCAGGTGTAAATCTTCAGCTATCTTATTTATTGCCTGCGGGTCTTGTGCCAGTCTGTAGGCCTTGCCATCAGGCTTTTTTTTTTTTTTTAAGGGGTGATGGAGTGCGCCCCAGGCCCAGCTGGCTGGACAGGCCGTGAAGCGGCCTGGGGCTGTGGGACAGGCCTCAGGTGAGGTGCCGGGGCCGGGGCAGCTGCAGGGGGCAAGCAGGGCTGGGGGAGTCAGGGTGCATGGTGCCCAGGAGGGTCTGCCTCCATCTCCTCCCTCTCCCCAGCTCTTGGGTCACCCCTGGGGCTGCTGCGGCCGGGCCTGGCTCCAGCTGACCAGGAGCCTGTTGCCCCAGGCAGTTTGGAGCTCCCCCCTGCCACACCCGGCCAGCCAGCGGGCAAGAAAGACCCCTGCGCCCGCCCAAAGGCTTCGCTCCTTACAGGCAACACGGCCACCGAGAAGGCGAGTGTGCGGAAATGACAGTTCCGCACATGCCCCTGCAACCAACATGGCCACCTGGCATGCCCCAGGACTACAGCTCCCGGCATGCCCTGGGAACCAACAGGGCTGCCTGGGTGTTCTGTGGCCCAGGACTACAGCTCCCGGCATGGCCTGGGGCGCCCCTTCCTGCTGTCTGACCCTGCAGGGCCACCATCCCCTGGGCCAGGTGCAGCCCCCCTGCAAGCCCCGGGGCTGCCTGCCTGGGGCTGCCCCGGCCCCGGCCCCGGCCCAGGCATCGGCCCCGCTGCAGCAGGGAGGAGGAGGAGAGAGGGGCAGAGCTGCAGAGAGAGGTGGGGCAGGGCGGTGGGGTGGCAGGAGAGGGACGGGAGATGGACAGAGGGATGAAGAGAACGGGGGGAGGAGATGGGCAGGGAGTGGAGGAAGGAAAAATACTGGTGAGGAGCTGGCGCAGGGAGAGAGCGGGAAAGAGGTGGAGGGGAAGGGGGCAGCGGGGTGCAGGAAGAAAAAGAGTGATAAGCAGAGGGACAGAGGGGAAAGGGTGAGAGGGGAAGAGGAAGGGGAGAGGGAAAGGGAGAGGCAGGGACAGAGAGCAGGACACAGAGCAAGGGAAGGATGGGAAACAGTGCAGAGAGACTGAGAAACAGAGGGATGTGGATCAGGACAAGGAGATGGAGGACGGAACAGCGATGGCCTCCAGGATGGAGACGGAGGAAAGGCAAAAGGGGACGGGGAGCAGGAGGGAGGCTCAGGGAGAAGGGAGAAGGCCCAGCCAGCTGAGCAGGGGATACAGTCAGGAAGGAAGGGGCAGGCTGCAGGACAGTGGAAAAATAAGACCAAGAAGCAGGACACAGGGACAGAAAAAAGAGAAAGACCGGGAGCAGGACAGAGAGGTGTGCAGAAAGAAAAAAACAGCAGTGGGCTATAGGACAGATAGGGAAGAGCTAGAAAACACAGGCAGGGAGCTGACCGGAGAAAGGCAAAAATAGCAACAGGTTATGGGGCAGGGAGGGAGGAATTTAAAAAACAGGAGTATAGGAGTAATGAGACAGAGCAAGAAAGAGCAAGGAAAAAAATAATGATGGGCTAAAGAGAGGGAGAGAGGGAGGGGTTAAGAAGTGGGGACATGGAGCAAGGGAGAGTGAGATGGAGAAAGGGAAAAAACCAAGTTAGCCAAGGGCTAACAGGAGAGAGAGGGAGGACTTAAAAAACAGGGACAAAGAACTGGAAAACGAGGCAGAGGAAGGGGAAAGCAGTGACAGGCTACAGGGCAGAGAGGGAGGAATTTGGAAATAGGGACAGGGAGAGAGGCAGAGAAAGTAAGAATAGCTACAGGCTACAGGACAGAGAGAGGGGAATTTTAAGAATGTGGGGACAGGGAGACAGACAAAGAAAGAAAGAAAGAAAGCAAGAAAGAAGTTGCAATGGGCTAAAAGGACAGAGCGAGAAGAATTTAAAAATAAGGACAGGGAGCTGGGCAGAGGGAGATGGAAAAAGAAAAAATTGTGATAGGCTACAGGGCAGAGAGGGGGGAATTAAAAAATGGGGAAAAGGAGCCGGACAGAGAGGAATGGAGAAAGACCAAAAGTACCAAATGAAGATCACCTTGTAGAGTGGCCAGGGCTGGTGAAAAAAGCCCAGCTGGGGTGAAAAAATCACACAGCTTTTTTTTGTTTGTTTGCTGGTTGGATTTGCTTTTAAAAATAAATACTATTTAATCTCTAAATACAACTTGCAAGGAAAAAGTACCAGGCTGGACACATTTAAAGCCAATACCTGTCCAACAGCCACACAAATCACCCCTCACTCCTGCTGTTCACACTTCACCGCCTGCCTGCAGGTACAGGCAGCTGCCCTGTTTCCTGAGCGCTCCCCAGGAGCAGCACCACCAAGCAGCTAAGAAAAATGAGCTGCCTGCAAAAACTCAAGAACAGTTTAATTCTGGGCAATTTTCCCTCTTTTTAGGCCTGCTGGTAAAGACTTGTCTGGCGAGAGATGGCTCGGGATCACAGCAGGGTCGGCAGCGCTGCTTTCTGGATCACGTGGCAGCGATGGGCAAAGGGACAGGTTGTCAGATCCTGGGGCCAGCCAGGGCCAGGGTCACCCCTGCCTGGTTTTTCCTTGCAAAGCCCCAGCCAGTGCCAGCCCTGCTGCAGCCCTCAGGCTTAGGCTCAAAGACCTGGGCATTTCTGCGGGTGCTGCACCCTGCTGAGCCCTACCGCTGACTGCCAGGTGCCCTGGGCTTCCCCTCATCCTCTGCAGCACCAGGGGCATTGCAGAATGTCTTGCCTGCTCCCCGCGGCTGTCCTGACCCACACCTGCACCTTGTACGTGCTGTCACACAGCTGATTTGGGGGCAGCAGGTCTGTCTTGTGGCACCCTGGAAATGAGGGCAAAGCAAATGCCATTGCTTCCGTTGCCCATAGCAAATCCCAATGGATGGTTCAAAGTCTCCGAGTGCCTCAGCCTTTCTCCCCAGGAGTTTTTAAGCCAAGCACCTTTTCAGGGTGTGACAGATGATGTGAAAGATGGGTGCTGGTGACATCCTGGTAGCTCTTTCCCACTCCCACTTCCAAGTTGTGATGTTTGAGATCTGGGGCCACCTGGAGGCCCTGGCGGAGATCTCCATGGAGTTTGTGTTCAATTTTTTGGCATTTTATGTCTACCACGTGCTAGGGTTATGGGGTGGCACTGTTATGGTATGCCAGAGTTTAAGCAAGTTAGGATTAAAGTGTGTTATTGTTATGGGAAGGACCTGGGTTTGTTATGCTATTTTTGCTTCATCCTATGTTCTGAGTGGTCTTTTTTTGAGAGTCATTTTTTAGATTGTTTGATTTTTTAGGGTTTGGATAGAGGCCTTTAGTTTGTGTATGAGGTTTAGAATCATAGAATCATAGAATAGTTTGGGTTGCAAGGGACCTTTAAAGGTCATCTAGTCCAACCCCCCTGCAATGACATCTTCAACTAGATCCTGTTGCTCAGAGCCCCGACCAACGTGACCTTGAATGTTTCCAGGGATGGAGCATTTACCACCTCTCTGGGCAACCTGTGCCAGTGTTTCACCACCCTCATTGTGAAAAATGTCTTCTTTATATCTAGTCAAAATCTCCCCTCTTTTAGCTTAAAACCATTTCCCCTTGTCCTATCGCAACAGGCCTTGCTAAAAGTCTGTCCCCCCTTCTAGTTGTTTTTTTGTGGTTCTGGTGGTTTGAGTCACATTTTCTGTCTTGCAGTCATCATTTGTGGTCTAACATGTCTGACCAGGACGGCCAGTGTCGTGTTCCTCTGCTCCCTCAGTAAGTTTGCAGATGACACCAAGTTGGGTGGGAGTGTTGATCTGCTGGAGGGTAGGAGGGCTCTGCAGAGGCCTCTGGAGAGGCTGGATTGATAGGTGGAGGTCAACCATATGAGGTTTAACAAGGCCAAGTGCTGGGTCCTGCACTTTGGTCACAACAACCCCATGCAACGCTACAGGCTTGGGGAGGAGTGGCAGGAGAGCTGCCCAGGGAAAAGGGCCTGGGGGTGCTGGTCGACAGCTGGCTGAACATGAGCCAGCAGTGTGCCCAGGTGGCCAAGAAGACCAACAGCGTCCTAGAGGCCCAGCTTCTTCTCAGATCTGATTCAATCATCCTTGTTTTTTCCTGCCAAAAGAGCTTGTAGAAGGAGGAAGAGCAGGAGAAGGGTCAGTTGCTGCTGTTTCTGCGTTGGTCGCACATGCTGGCATTATCGATGTTATCTTCCATCTGCCATTTCTGTGCAGGAATCTCATTTTAAGCCACTTGGCCATTTTGTGAGGGGTAGTGGACTCAATGGGAGACCGTTTGTTCATTAGTGCCTCAGGGGTTTACCTGCCCTTTTGGTTTGTTTGTTTTGTATTTGCTGTGCTTAATTTAAAAAACTTACTTTATCTCTTTGGATTTCTGTCCTTCAAGGAAGCGTCTAGGATTCCTACCCAGGAGTGGTGTGTCCAGAAAGGACTGTCCTGGTGCACTGCTGTCAGTCTTCAGTGTAGTGAAATAGTGTAATGGTGCATGTTTAACAGTCATGTAACTCAAGTGCATTTTAAATATACGAGCTTTGCCCTTGTTCCTGATGTGTCTGGGAGATAATTCTCAGCAGGTCATAAACAGTCTTCTGTGCTTTACCAGTTTAAATTAGTCTGCCTCCAGAAATGTCTTCCTTGGTGCCTGCACAGAGCAAGAACCTCCAGTAGCAAGGGCATGCGGACCCTTGGGCAGCTTCAAAGCATTGGATACGTTGGATAATACATTGGATAATTAAATAGATTAAAAAAAGAGCCGCCAGGTAGCAGTGTGTCTAAGTCCACCTGACTCTCCACACTTACTCAGCATGTCAAAAGTTTTTGTGGGTAAGGGCAGATGAAGTCAGTATGGTCTATAGGCAGGTGTTATAGCTGGCCAATAGGCAGTTTATCTAAAGAAATCAAAATTTACCTTTGAATGGAGTTGCATGCCTTTAAATGTTGGGCGGTGTATTACTTTCTCCTTCCTTGGTCTGAGCACAGAGCAGGGAGAGATGTTTCCGTCTGGGGGAGACTCACCCCACAACCATCATCAACCTCAGGGCTTGTGTTCCTTGATGGAGGAGTAACTGCCTGGGATAGTTTCGCTTGTGTGGTGCTTCTCATTCTGCTCCCAGGTTTTCTCATTCATGCTTTCTCTTTGGTTAATTTGTTTTTACAGTATTTTGTGAAGGTTCTCCATTCATAGCTCTGAGTACCTCTTTTTTAGTTTAGTTTAGTATTGTTTTGTAAATGGCAGGTAAGTGACATAATCCTTTCTTTGAAAACCCATAATAGCTCTGGACTTTACCTTGGGAGCAGAGAAAATGGGGACCCTTTAGAGGAGAGAAGAGAATTTAATATGAGAAACACTTCAGCAGTATGCATCTTGTGAGAATGAAAGTACTTGCTTTAGCTTTTTTTTGGTTGCTTCTGCATTGTTTAGCAGTAACTACTTTAAAGGGTGATTACTTCAGCAAAAGAAGAAGAGAGCACTTCCGATTTCTGTGTCTGACTAAAAGAACTAGCCGGAACATACAGAAAACTGAGGTGCAGAGCCAGTTTTTTGTCATTATTGTGTACCACGCCTGACTTGTAGAGTTTTCCTGTGCACAGTGTGGTGGTTTGTGCATAGCGTTGTCCAGTCTTCTTTTTGAACTGAGCAAGTTCCTCTTTCACAGCTTTTTTAGTAATTTTTCACTTGACATGCAACTTCTTGCTCTTCACGTGTCAGCTAAGGCTTCCAAAAAGACAGGAAGATGGCTCAGCGAGGAGGTGGGGCGTTCCTGCGTTCATTTCTGGCATCTGGTGTGTGATGCTGGGTCCACACCCCTGTCAGTTGCCAGATGCGAGGCAAAAGGTTTATCCTCATAAAAATTACTTGTCTAACTTCAGAAACCATCCACATAGACTTCAAATTTCTTTTCATAATCTGTTTGTGCACTAGTAGAGAAACTGAGTTTTTTTCAGGGCTGTGGCTGTGCAAGAGATTTTAGGAGATTGTGATCTGTCCCTCAACTCTCAGTTGGGGCAATGAAGAGTTTGAGAAAGTCATGGATGTTTTTTACATTCTCCAAAGTAGTTTGTTCTTATGCAGCTTCTAGCCAGAGGTTCAATATTTGCAGTCAGCCTTTGTACAGTGCCTATAACCTTTTTTTTTTCTTGCATGATCTTTGTGCACAGGAGTTCACAGAATCACAGAATCACTAAGGTTGGAAAAGACCTTTAAGATCATCAAGTCCAACCATCAACCCACCACCACCACACCACCATGCCCACTAAACCATATCCTGAAGTGCCACGCCTACACGTTGTCTCTTACATTGAAATGGTCATCTCTGTAGGTAAATGCTGCACGTCTTTGTATAGATGCTGGACAGACTAGAAGCTGGAATGCCAATGTAGGAGGGCAGCTTGATGCTAGGATCATGCTGTAGCTCTCACAACCAGGGAGACTGGGGGGAAAAGAGACAAACGGAGGGAGCAAGGAAGGGCTCAGAGGATTAATGCAACATCTTGTGCTGCATTAATCCATTCAGCAAGAGACCGTCCCCACTGCTCCCAGGGTGTTAATGTGCCACTCCTCTAGTGTCAGAAGAGGTGACATGCGAGAGACACAGCTTGTCATTCCTTGATCCTGACTTTATAACTCCCTTGAACCACTTACCTTGAAAACCAGGGATAGAGCCTTTCTCTTAAGAACGTATGTTAGAGGTACAAGTGCACAGGGGCAGCAATGTGAACAGTGGGCAGTGAGAATAGGCAATGTCTCCCTCCAGGGAGAGGGAGCTTGCTAGTCCCATCTTCTGATGGTGGGATGTCGCGGGCTTTAGCATCTTGCAGAATGATATTCTTGAGAGGATGAGAAACAGGGAACTGCTCATCTGTCTTCCTAAGAGCCAGCAACTGGAGGTACACTTGGGCTCCAAGTGTGTGGCAAAATCTGTTTTCCTACTAATTAGCTGGCATGTAGTAAAATGAATTGGTCCTATCTTCATTTGCCCGTGGCAAATCAAAGTGGGCTGGTCCCCATGTGGAGCTGTTCCAGGCAATGTTGTGGTAGCCTGGTGACTTCATCACCGAGGCTTTTCCTTATTTAGCTTTTTGGTTCAGACTTCCCGCCTTGTTTCCTGACATTTAAGACCCATCCCAAGTCTGTGTTGCCATACCTGTGGTTTGTAGAATACCCACTGTTCTTGCAAGTGGTTGAAGAAATTGTTGAAGCAATGTCAAACTTCCTCATCCAGAGCTGTTCTGGTTGGAGTAAAAGAGAAAAATGAAGATTCCTGTCCTGGAATTTTCCTGGGGGAAATTTTCAAGATACCCTATCCCCGCCTCTGCCATGTTAAGGTTATAAATAGTTTTCACAGTGGAAGTTCATTTACAAATAATCCAGTGTTGCTGAAACGAAAGCCGTTTGTGTTACTCCTCCATTGTGATGTCTTTCAACAATGTTGAGTCACTGCAGTGTTAAATATTTTGGTTTGTGGCACATTTGCTACCTTCTCACGCTTTCCCCTCCTGACCCCAGGCTGTGCTTTCTTCCTTGTTACCACCTGCGTGAGGGTCCCTGCAGCAATGTCAGAGGGAAACGGTGTGTGGGTTTATGTCTTGCAAGCCCTCTGACCAGCCTGGCCTGCGGTGGTGGATGTGAGTCAAAACTATAATTTTCGTAAAGCAATAGAGGTGATTTGGGAAAAAACCTCCAGTTTTTCATGAAACTGGATATGAAATTTTCCAAGCTGTTTCCGGAAAAGAAACCATGCGAGTTGGAGCTACTGTGTATTTCTGATTGGTGAGCATCTAATGATTTTGTCTCAAATTTAAAACTTTCCCACAAAAAGCTTAAGCTTTGCAGAAACTAAAATGTGTCTCGGGAAGATCTTACCAGTTGGTAATCTGCTGCTGTGTGGTGTTGTCACAAATGAGTGGTTTAGGCCGCTTAAAGAATCACCGCCACAGACCTTAGAAAGCAAGTTATTTTAATGTAAATTTGTGAAAAGTGTGACTTAAGAGAATTTGATGGCAAGGTCCCCTCTACTACTTATTCAACATGGAAAAAGCATACAACGAGAAATCAAATTAGAACTGAGTTGGAATGATATACACATGGATAGGAGGAAATGGTTTTTACAGACTCGGGGAAGTCGAATCGGGTTAGTATGACTTATATGTGGATTAAGGAAAGAAAATGAGGGAGACCCTGCTGTTGAATCATGAGGTTCAGAGTGGACTGGAATCCACTTGGTCAATGGTTTATGTCTAGAGATTGTGTATAGGGAAAGATGAGGGATGCCCTCCCATTGAATCAAGAGGTTCAGAGCAGACCCCCTTGCTTTCTAAAGTCCTTCTCAGAGAAAAGTCTAGGTGTGGCTGAATCCACTCCTACTCCCAGATTTGGTCAATGGTTTATGACTAAAGGAATCAAGTGCTGGAGATTTTGGTGTGATGATGTAGCCTATGATTTTGTGCTTTGTGTAACTTTAGGATGTCAACAATCTAATATAAAATAGCAGCAATGAAATTTCACTAACACTATTAAGGTAAATCACAGTATTAAATCATATAATTTCCTCATAAAGCTTAACAACACAACAACGTAAAACTTAATAAGATTCTCTAATTACGCATGCACGTACATAGACGTGGATGCAGAGATAGAAAAGATATGTATATGTGGGAGGAGAGAGAGAGAGATATATACACCAAGGTATCTATTAAAAGTTTCCCCTAGAATTCCGTGAAATACTCAACGTCAAATGCTTTTGCATTTTCTCAACAGGCGAAGAGTTGAACTTCAAACAGGGGTTTCAGACCAGGTTTGTGCCAGTGCTCCAAACTGATCACGAACTTGAGAGCTCATGAGCTCCAAGAGGCGTCCCCCTCAGAGGGGAGTCAAGTTGCAGCCTGCTGCGGTCCGGGAGAGTTCAAAGGGTCTCACCTGGAACCGCTGTTTAGAGGGTCGGGAGATGATTGACTTTTGGCATCAGTGAACTTCCATGCTGGCCACAACCCAGACAGTTAATTTCTCAAGTCTCTGGTAGCTCTGGTACCAGTTGTTCCAGGGTTGTCAGGAGATGGTTAGTTACTCCTGTTCTTGTTCCACACCCTGGTCAGGCAACCACATTCCTGGCGCAATCAGTGCCATCCCCCACCTCAGCTGTGCAAGAGTGCTTGGTATGGTCGAGGGGCTCTCAACCACCAACCTCTTTGTTCAAAGGCCAAGGCTTGCCAGGTAACTGTATTCCTCAGGTTGTAGAGTGGCCTAGGTGCAAGGCAAGGAAGGGGACATATATAAACTCATAGCACAAATTAGTTTATTCTATCAGTCTGCATCCACTAGTTGAGGATTATAATCTCTTGTCAAGAGTAATTGAGCATACGTTTAGAAGAGAAGTGACAGTATCTTGTTTCTGACAGCAACTAACCTCGTCCTGGCCCTCCCTATTGCTTGGAGATGGGCCTATTTGCAGAGGGATGTAATTTTAAATGGTAGCCATCCTGCTTCAAGACAGGTGCGGGCACTTGGTGCATGGCAGAAATGGTGGCAAGCTGTGTTTACTTCTTCATTTCTGAGACCTGCAGTTGAGTTCCTCCTTAGCAGTGGCAATTTCAGTCACAGCAATAAATGCAGAGTAAGGTTCTTGTTCTGGAGGTGCAGCAAATTCAGTAAGGCACCCAGCTGAGGAGTCTGTCTGTCCGTCTGGGCTGTCCTTCCCCAGCTGACAGCAGGGTAGTGACCTTTGACAGATCTGGAATTGTGTTTGTTGGAAATAAATACCTATTCTGCTCAAATTTCGAGGAGCGGCCAGCCTGCCTCTGTTATGATCCCAGGTAGAGCAGGTCTTTGCAGCCAAGCACCAGTGCTGTAAATCCAGCTCCACCTCCTGCCCAGTCTGTCTGGCCGCGGTCAGGTCTGGGACAGGAGCCTCAGTTCACATTTGGGGGTTTGGGCAGCTGGGTACAGGCTTTCTGTCCTGGCTTTGGGTGAGTCATGACATGCAGGAGGTTTCAGCAACTTTGTTTTAATGTCTTGGTGACTGTGGCCCGTGGACCAGCCCTGCTGGAGAGCAAATGTGTGCAGGTCCATGCATCCGGACTCTGCTCTCATCACCTGTGCTCTTGCATCGTGGAGGAAGGTTACTGTAATAAAGTGAGAGCTGAAATTCTGCATTTTCTTTGATCAAGAAAAGGAAAATTCTGTAATTACAGGATTTTTGAGTATTTCAGATCCTCAAGATATAAACATGGATCACCCCATTAGAGGATTTGTGCCTCTGTTCTGTGGATCATACAGCCTTAAGATAGCCCTTTTATATTTTAATTTTTCCAAGTTATTTCCAAGTCTCGTGTAGGACATGTGATGCAATCCTCTAACAGGCAGCTGGGTGCTATTTGTGTGCTCTGTGTGCCGTTTGGCTGCGGGTCCCTTCCTGCCTGCACTGTTGTGGGATGTTTCAGCAAAGGCAGGTCTGTGGCTGCCGGCCCTGCAGTGGTCCTGCAGCGGGGCTGCGTCCTGCCCTTGGCTGCAGCCCTGACCCTGTGGAGAACTGGGCCCCGTGAGTGGTGGGGATGGCCATCACGCGCATCCTGCGAGTCGACAGCACAACCAGGGGACCACAGTTTGGGCTCCCGCACTTTGGGCACCGCTGTGGTGGTGGGGATGCACCGAGTCAGGCTGGGGAGGGGGTTGTGTCACTGGGGACCTGCTTCCCAGAAGTGCATTGCCTGCTGCACTGCTTTTCTGTCATTCAGCCCTGTTGAGCAGGAAGACCTAGAAACTGGGGAGTTGCTTTTTACCTTTTTGCATCTCTGGTGGATGAGGGGGTGGGCATAACTGTGTGATGGTTCGCTTTGTGCTTCTGCCTCCTGTGGAAGGGAGCGAAGGCATCGCGTAGGAAAAGCAGCAGCACCCTCCCGGCTGCAGGGTACGTGTCACGGCGGGATTGTCTTTTTTCTCCAGAGCTTGCCAGTACATGGCGTTAGACAGCGCTTTAGTGTGGGACACCTTCCCGTGCTGAGGAGAGAGGGAAGGGGAAGTTAATCCATGCCTGGGATTGCTCTGACCTGCCCTGGTGCTCAGAGATGTTGATATTGGAGGAACTTGCACCAGACACAACAAGCAGGATGCAGAAACTACCTCCTTTTTCTTTATTCCCCTTGTCCTCTTTTGCCTCAAGCATTTATTGTCACTGATTTGTCTTCTCCTTGCCTTCTCTCACAGGCCTTGAAGTGACGTCATGGCAGATCACAGAATCATTAAAATTGGAAAAGAGCTTTAAGATCATCAAGTCCAACCATCAACCCAACACCACTATGCCCACTAAACCATGTCCTGAAGTGCCAGGTGATGGTGACTCCACCACCTCCCTGGGCAGCCTGTTCCAATGTTTAACCACGCTCTCAGCAAAGAAATTTTTCCTAATTTCTAGTCTAAATCCCCTTGCACAACTTGAGGCCATTTCCTCTTGTCCTATCGCTAGTTACCTGGGAGAAGAAACCAACACCCACCTCACTACAACCTCCTTTCAGGAATGGCATGCACATGCCACTTCAGATGCAGATGCCATTGCAGATGCCACTGCAGATGCAAATACAATTTCAGATGCAGTTGCCCATGGACATGTTTCTGAAGACGCAGGTGCCATTGCCAACACCATTGCAGATGCAGAGAGCATTACAGACAGGTCTGGAGAAATGACATCTGAAACGGTATCTACATCTACAAGGGTAGTTGCAATGGTATCTGCATCTGCGTCTTGCTACAGGTTACAAAATCTTGGAATAGAAGCTGTTCTGCATAATATCCTTGGCTTCTTTTTCTTTTTTCTTTTTTATTCCACCCCATGTGAACAAAGCAAAGCCGGACAGGGTCTTTGTGCTTTAGGACAGGAGGTGTCATTTTAACTAGAACTTCAGATTGCCCAAGCTTTTTTCCTTTTCGCTTTGCCTTTTTTCAACCAGATACACCCATATGTGGTATATAATGGCTGCTGCATTTCCTATAGGGCCTGCAGGAGGACAGAGGCAGGCGAGGGGGTGCTGGGGTGGAAGGTGACATCGCTGGGGTGTGGTGAGGTCACTAGTGTGGGAGGAAGCTGATTGGTCAGGAGCATCAGGTGGCACTGAGTTGCTCAGTGCCTGCCAGCGCAGAGAGCAGAGAGCTGGCGGGGGGGGCAGAGGAGAGGTGGGCTGGGGGGATGGCAAGGTGCCAGCAGCGAGGTGACACCTGGGGTGGGGACTGCTGAGGTCACTTCTGCCGGAGATGCTGATAGGGTAGGAGCAGGCACGTGGCTTGGCTCTTCCTTGTGAGGTCACCCCTGTCTCTGCAGGTGATAGGCCAGCAGCGTGCAAATGGCTTGGAAGTCCCTTGTGAGGTCACTTCTTCCCAAGACCCTGATAGGCTAGGAGGAGGCTGATGGCTGGGTGGGTGTTGGTGAGGTCCCTTCGGCTGGAGCTGCTGCCAGGCCAGCAGCAGGCTGGAAGGGCATTGTTAGGTCTCTCCTCTCCACTGTGGGCCCTGCCTTGCTCCTTCTTCCGCCAGCTTTTATTGCTGAGCACGACATCATATGGTGTGGAATATGTCTTTGGTCTGGTGGGGTCAGCTGTCCCAGCTTGTCCCCTCACAACTTCTTGCCCACCCCCAGCCTACTCACTGGTGGGTCAGAGCGAGGAACAGAGAAGCCCTTGACGCTGTGCAGGCACTGCTCAGTGACAGCTGACACAGCCATGTTTTATCCGGAGGCTTTTGGTCACAAATCCAAAACACAGCACCATACGGGCTGCTGCTGAAGAAAATTAACTCCATCCCAGCCAAAACCAATGCCGTGAAGCACATCCTACTCCTACCACGAGAGCAACACAAAGCCGAGAGTGTTCGGTCACACGGGAGGGCCTGTTTTACCCCAAAGGCTTTCCATCCCACCTCTTGAAACAGCCTGACCACAGCCAACCCCTAAACCCTGCCTGCCCAGACAGGCTCCCAGTAGCAGAGACATGCGGGTGCAGGGGGCAGACGCAATTATTTGGAAAAGGACCGGGGAGAAAGGGGGTGACTGTTTCTCAGGACAAGAGGGAAAATCTCTCGCCTCTCTCCCCAGCTGTGCCATCTCCTTGCTGGTGTCATAATGGGCCTCCAAATGACGTGGACTGATGTCACAGGGTGGTGCCCTGCATCACAGGGAGGCTTCCCCAGCGCCGCGGCAGTGCTGGCACTTCCTGGCGAGGCCTGGGCACTGCTCAGGGGCTCCCCACTGCTGCCCTTTGGAGCTGCTCCACAGCCGGGAGCGGGGCCGGGAGGCAGCGGGGCTGTACTGGGGGACCCTTGACTGACAAGCAGGACCCTTGCTGACAGTCAGAACAGGGGCACATCGGAGATGTTGCGTTTTGGGCAAGGAGCCGCACAGAGCATCCCCTTCCCCAAGATGAGGGCAAGTGGTAAGCGTGATGGTGGGCTGCTGCACCGTGGCTGTCAGCTTGGAGCTGAGCTACTTGTTTGCCACGCTCCTGCAGCTCTGCACCAAGGCTGAGGGGTTTGGGAGCTGCTTCCTGAGGGGTTGCACTAGGGCTGTCCACTGCCCAAAGCTGCAGCTGCTGTGCTGCGGGGGTGGCTGGACAGGGCTGGGGGCTGTTGTGTGAGAGGGCTGCCTGAGGGTCCCTCTAGGCTCGGGGGACTGTGTGGCTGCCAGAACTGCCAGGTGCTGGTACGGGGCTCCTGTGGGCATGGCTTGGTCCCCTTAAAAGGGGAAACCGTTCAGGGCCAGCTGTCTCTGGGAGTTGGCAGTCTGAAATGGGGGCACAGTCCAGCTCCACAGCCATGGCAGTGTTCTTCTGGGATGTCTGTGTACTTCAGCATCAGTCATGCCCTGGGCAGGGAGCTTGCCGAGCGTCTGTGAGCTGTCTGGTCTGGAGCCTGAGACCTCTTTCCCTTGCTTTCCAGCAGTCGTGGCTATCTGGGGAGCTGTGTCTCATTACATCCTGGGACAGCTGAAGGTGGACAAGGTGGGCTGGCATCCTGGTCCCCCTCACCATGCCGAGGTTTAGTCCTCCTGAGAGGCCTGGGCCCCGAGGAGCGATCCCCCCCTGAGCACCACAGCAGCATGCCGAGACCAACCTGTGTGCCCAGAACAGCTTCTGAGAGCCAGTCTGAGAAAGCATCCAGCACGCCGTAGGGCTTCACTCTTCCCTGTGGTCAGAGTGGAGAGACCAAGCAGAGGGACTGGGCATGATGCTGGGTCTGTGCCAAGGACTAAGTCCCAGGGGTATTCCCTGTGCTGGAAATGGCTGGGATCTTCTCTAGCCAAGAGATGTTCGCAAACATTTTGAGGAGGGGAAGTGAAAAAATGGAGAACATGGGTTTTTTCCCAAAGCTTTCACTTTTCCTATCTCTAAGGTACTAATTTATCAGCCAGCCGTTTTGTCTTTTCCCTGGGCAGGGTGTCCTGGTTGCAGGACTTGGGACCTTCGCTACCATCCAAGAGCGATTCCACGGCAAGTAAGTGGTGTTTGTGGTTTACAGACCCACCTTCCAGCTGCGCATTGATGAGTTATGGCTGTGGGAGCTTGCGCTCCCCACAGCGATTATCCCTGCTGAGAAGGCCACCCTAAGCTTTCCCCCTCCAGGTCTAGGGGGTCATGGGTTGCGTGCTCCCTGTTCCTTGGAAGGGGCTGGGAGAAGTAGCCAATTGCCACCAAAGGCCAGGGGACAGCTTGAGCTCCCCCAGAACAAATGGCTCCACAAGACCTATTTCTACAAATAACCTTTTCTCTAGAATTCTGTTATGGAACTTGCATGGAATTTGGGCCTGCTGTGGCAGTGACAATGTTCCTCCTCCTTGCAGCCAATGTCAAGATCGAGCTGCAGAACTACAAGAAGCTGTCATGAGCTGGCACCTCCTAACCGTGGCATGTTGTGAAGAATCGCGTGCAAGAGTGTCACCCGAGACTAAGAAGACAGACAGGTTGAAGCATGATGAGGAGGTTAAAGAGGAGGAGGAGGAGGAAACATGAGAAGCAGGCAACAGGAGGCAACATGCGTAGGATTTAGCAATAAGAGGCAAGAAGAAGAAAAAAGGAGCAGGAGGAGGCAACAGGAAGAAACATGAAGCAACAGGATGACAAGGCAACAGGAGGCCACAAGTAGAGGAAGAGGAGAAGGAGGCGGCAAAAAGAGGCAAGAGGAGGACACAGTAAGAGAAGAGTAGCATGCAGGTTAGGACATGGAGGACATAAAGGAAAAAGGGAAGGAGAAGGAAGAGGAGGAGGGCAAGGAGAAGGAGGACAATGATGACAACAACAACAACAACGATGAAGACGAGCAAGACAAGGACAAGGAAGAAGAGGACAAGGAGGAGGCAAAAGGAGAAAAGAGGAGCCAAAAGGAAGAAGAGGCGTAGGATGAAACAAATGGCAACAGCAGGTGACAGGGACAGGAGGAGAAACAGAAGGCGATAGGAGTCAAGAGAAGGCAACCAGAGAAGGAAGAGGGGGAGCAGGAGGAAGCAACGGGAAGTAAGAGACAGAGGAGACAATATGACGCAAGAGGAAGAGGAGAACCCGAGAGGAAGCAGAAGAGGACAAGAGGACAAGAGGTGGAAAGAGAAAGAGGCAAAATGAGGAAGAGCAGGAGACAGGAAGAGGAGGCAATGGGAAGAGGAGAAGGAGACAAGAGGAGGCCAAAGCAGAAAACTGGAGGAGATGGAGAAGGAGGCAAGAGGAGGCAATAAGAGGCAACAGGATGCAAAAGGAGGAGGAAGATGAGGAAGAAAGAACATGATGCAACAGTGAGAGAAGAAGAGAAGAGGAAGGAGAGGCAACAGGAAAAACAGAGCAACAGGAGGCAACAGGGGGCAAGAAAAGGAGGAGAAGGCGGAGGGCACGAAGGAGGAAGAGAAGGAGGAGGTAACAGGAGGCAAGAAGAGGAAGAGCAGAAAGACAAGGAGAAGGAAGAGGAGGCAAGAGGAGGAAACCAAAAGGAACAGGAAGAGCAGGCAACAAGAGGAGGAGGAGGCAATAGGATAAGGGGGCAAAATGAGTTAACATGACGAGCGTACGGAAAGAGGAAACAACAGGAGGAAAATTCGAAAGAAAGCAAAAGGAGGAGAAGAAGAAAAGGGAGGCAATAAGAGGCAACAAGAGGAAACAGGCGGCACCAGCAGAAAAGAGAAGGCATACAAGGTGGAGAAATAGACAAAGGCAACGAGAAGAACCAGGAGGTCAGACAAAGCCGAGGAAGAGAAAACAGGTGGAAACAGGAGGCAAGAGGAGGGAGAGGAGGCAACCGGAGACAACAACAGCAGGAGGAGGAGGAGGTAACAGCAGGACGCAGTAAGTGGAGAAGGGAACAGGAAGTAAAAGGACGCAAAAGGAGGTAGCAGGAGAAGAAGAAAGAGGCACCAGGAGATGGGGAAAAAAATATAAAAGGACACATAAGGACACAAGGGGTAAAGAAGAAAGAAGAGCAAGGAAGCAAAAGGAGGAAACAGGAACAGGAGGGATACGGAGGCAACAGGAGCAGAAGGACACAGGAGGTAAGAGAAGATAGAGGCAGCAGGAGGCAAAGATGGAAGAAAAACAGGAGGCAAAACCACAACACAGCAGAACACAGGAGATAAAGGAGGAGGAGGCAACAGCATGCCACACAGGGCAACAGGAGGGACTAGGAGGAAAAGGAGGAAAAGGCAACAAGAGGTAAGAGGAGGCAATAAGAGGGAACTGGACAAAAAGAAGTACAAGACAATAGGAGGCAAAAGCGCGTAAGAGGCGCGGGAGGATGATGAAAAGGAGACAATAGGAGAAAACAGGTGACGTCAAGACGAGGAGGAGAAAGCAACAGGATAATAAGAAAAGGAGGAGGAGGACAAGGAACAGGAGGAGATGCCAGGCACTTTAGTCTTGGAGTTCAGTAACAGGTGACAAAAGAGAAGGAAGAGAAGCAGGGGTAGGAGAAAGTGTAGGAGGCATAGAGAACACGGGACAAAAGGAGAAAACAGAAGGAATAAAAGAGGTTGGCAAGAGGAAGCAACAGGAGGCACGACGAGGCAACAGCCTATGGAAGAAATAGGAGGAGAACAGGTGAGTAGGAAGAAGAGGTGTAAGAGGACTACGATGCAGAGGAGGAGAAACTGCATGAGGACAGGATGTCAACACATACACACTAGGAGGAGCAAGGGGAGGTGGAGGACAGAAAATAGAAGGGCAATGCAGAAGAACTTTTTCCAGTATTCTGCTATTCCTCTTGTTGCCTCCTCTGGCGTCCTGGTCCGCACCCTCCTCTTGGCTCTTCTTGCCTCCAGTGGCATCCTCCTCCTCTTGCCTCCCCTCTCCTCCTCCTCATCCGCTTTCTCTTGCCTCCTGTGACCTTCCTTAGCCAGCTGTTCCATCATGCTGCTGCTGCTCTTCTTGCTGCCTGCTGGAGGAGAGGGGAATATGAGGAGGAGGAGGAGGAGGCAAGAGGAAAAAACAGGGAGTAAGAGGAGACAGCAGGAGGAAAGTGGAAGAGGGGAAGGAGGTGGAGGACCTAACAAGGGCCAGGAGGAGGCAGGCGAAGGAGGAGCAGGTGGAGAAGGCACAGGAGACAAGAGAAGGCTGAGCAAGAGGAGGCAACAGGAGGCAGCAGAAGGCAAGAGTTGATGAGAGGAGGCCTGCGGGCTGCAGAAGAGGAGGCGACCGGTGGGAACGGGAGCCAGCAGGAGGCAAGAGAAGGTTTAGGATGTTAGGGAGGATGAACAGACAAAAGACAACAGCAGGTAGGAGGAGGAGAGCAGGAGGAGGAGAGGCCACAGAAGGAAACCGGAGGCCAGAAGAGGCGTAACAGATGGAGAAGGAGGCGGAGCAGGAGGCAAGAGGAGGCAGGAGGTGGAGGTCAAAGAGCACGCAAGAGGAGGACAGAGCAGGACAGAACACGTAAAGAATGACTAGTCACAAGGAGGCAACCGGAAGAGAAAGAGGATGAGGCCACAAGATGCCCGGGGAGACAACAGGAGGCAAAAGCAGGAGGAGGAGAAGGCAACAGGGTAACAGGAGAAGGAAGAGGTGCCAGACACATTAGGCAATAGGGTTCAAGAAGAGGTGACAGAAGAGAAGGAGGAGAAGCATGAGTAGGAGTCGGTGGAGGAGCCATAGGGAACAAGGGGCCGAAGGAGGCAACGGAAGGAGTAGAAGGAATTAGCAGGAGGAAGCAATGGGAGGCCATAGGCTCCAGAAGGAAGAGGAGGGGGAGAGGTTGTTAGGGAGAAGAAGAGGTGTAAGTGGAGGAGGATGGAGAGGAGGAGAATCTGCAGGAGGAGGGAGCAGCCAAAGAGGAACTGGAGAAGGAGCAAGGGGACGAGGAATGGGAAGAGAAGGAGGATGATGAAGAGCAGGAGGCTATGCCGTACAAAGATGTGCAGGAACAAAAAGGGAGAAAAATCAGAAAAAGGGGAGGATGAGCAGGAGGCGGTGGAGTCAACGGGAGGAAGCAGGAGGCGACAGGATGAGGGAGGAGGCAAGTGGAGGCAAGAGCAGGAAAGAGCAGGCCAAAGGAAAAGAAAGAGGCATCATCCTCCTTCCCGGGGCTCTTGGTGACTGCTCTTGCCACCTCCTCCACTTGCTCCAGTGCTCTGCTCTTGCCTCCGCAGACCTCCTCCTTCCTTCTCCTTTTCCCCTTGCTCCTCCATTGCTTGCCATTGCTTTCTTTTTTCTCCTCTTCCACCCACCTCCTTTTTTCTTCCGTCTCCTCCTCCTCTGCTTGACTGCTCCGCCTCCTCCTCCTTTCACGTCTTCCTCCTGTCGCCACTTGTTGCTTTGGCCTCCATTGACATCCTCTTTCTTCCTCCTCCTCTTGCCTCATAGTGTCACGGCCTTCTCTTACCTCCTCTTGCTTCCTCCTCCTCCACTTCCTCCTGCTCTTCCTCCTCCTCTTGCCTCCTCTTGCCTCTTGTTGCCTCCTCTGGCATCCTGGTCCGCACCCTCCTCTTGGCTCTTCTTGCCTCCGGTGGCATCCTCCTCCTCTTGCCTCCCCTCTCCTCCTCCTCGTCCGCCTTCTCTTGCCTCCTGTGACCTTCATTAGCCAGCTGTTCCATCATGCTGCTGCTGCTCTTCTTGCTGCCTGCTGGAGGAGAGGGGAATATGAGGAGGAGGAGGAGGCAAGAGGAAAAAACAGGGAGTAAGAGGAGACAGCAGGAGGAAAGTGGAAGAGGGGAAGGAGGTGGAGGACCTAACAAGGGCCAGGAGGAGGCAGGCGAAGGAGGAGCAGGTGGAGAAGGCACAGGAGACAAGAGAAGGCTGAGCAAGAGGAGGCAACAGGAGGCAGCAGAAGGCAAGAGTTGATGAGAGGAGGCCTGCGGGCTGCAGAAGAGGAGGCGACCGGTGGGAACGGGAGCCAGCAGGAGGCAAGAGAAGGTTTAGGATGTTAGGGAGGATGAACAGACAAAAGACAACAGCAGGTAGGAGGAGGAGAGCAGGAGGAGGAGAGGCCACAGAAGGAAACCGGAGGCCAGAAGAGGCGTAACAGATGGAGAAGGAGGCGGAGCAGGAGGCAAGAGGAGGCAGGAGGTGGAGGTCAAAGAGCACGCAAGAGGAGGACAGAGCAGGACAGAACACGTAAAGAATGACTAGTCACAAGGAGGCAACCGGAAGAGAAAGAGGATGAGGCCACAAGATGCCCGGGGAGACAACAGGAGGCAAAAGCAGGAGGAGGAGAAGGCAACAGGGTAACAGGAGAAGGAAGAGGTGCCAGACACATTAGGCAATAGGCTTCAAGAAGAGGTGACAGAAGAGAAGGAGGAGAAGCATGAGTAGGAGTCGGTGGAGGAGCCATAGGGAACAAGGGGCCGAAGGAGGCAACGGAAGGAGTAGAAGGAATTAGCAGGAGGAAGCAATGGGAGGCCATAGGCTCCAGAAGGAAGAGGAGGGGGAGAGGTTGTTAGGGAGAAGAAGAGGTGTAAGTGGAGGAGGATGGAGAGGAGGAGAATCTGCAGGAGGAGGGAGCAGCCAAAGAGGAACTGGAGAAGGAGCAAGGGGACGAGGAATGGGAAGAGAAGGAGGATGATGAAGAGCAGGAGGCTATGCCGTACAAAGATGTGCAGGAACAAAAAGGGAGAAAAATCAGAAAAAGGGGAGGATGAGCAGGAGGCGGTGGAGTCAACGGGAGGAAGCAGGAGGCGACAGGATGAGGGAGGAGGCAAGTGGAGGCAAGAGCAGGAAAGAGCAGGCCAAAGGAAAAGAAAGAGGCATCATCCTCCTTCCCGGGGCTCTTGGTGACAGCTCTTGCCTCCTTCTCCACTTGCTCCAGTGCTCTGCTCTTGCCTCCGCAGACCTCCTCCTTCCTTCTCCTTTTCCCCTTGCTCCTCCATTGCTTGCCATTGCTTTCTTTTTTCTCCTCTTCCACCCACCTCCTTTTTTCTTCTGTCTCCTCCTCCTCTGCTTGACTGCTCCGCCTCCTCCTCCTTTCACGTCTTCCTCCTGTCGCCACTTGTTGCTTTGGCCTCCATTGACATCCTCTTTCTTCCTCCTCCTCTTGCCTCATAGTGTCGCGGCCTTCTCTTACCTCCTCTTGCTTCCTCCTCCTCCACTTCCTCCTGCTCTTCCTCCTCCTCTTGCCTCCTCTTGCCTCTTGTTGCCTCCTCTGGCATCCTGGTCCGCACCCTCCTCTTGGCTCTTCTTGCCTCCGGTGGCATCCTCCTCCTCTTGCCTCCCCTCTCCTCCTCCTCGTCCGCCTTCTCTTGCCTCCTGTGACCTTCCTTAGCCAGCTGTTCCATCATGCTGCTGCTGCTCTTCTTGCTGCCTGCTGGAGGAGAGGGGAATATGAGGAGGAGGAGGAGGAGGCAAGAGGAAAAAACAGGGAGTAAGAGGAGACAGCAGGAGGAAAGTGGAAGAGGGGAAGGAGGTGGAGGACCTAACAAGGGCCAGGAGGAGGCAGGCGAAGGAGGAGCAGGTGGAGAAGGCACAGGAGACAAGAGAAGGCTGAGCAAGAGGAGGCAACAGGAGGCAGCAGAAGGCAAGAGTTGATGAGAGGAGGCCTGCGGGCTGCAGAAGAGGAGGCGACCGGTGGGAACGGGAGCCAGCAGGAGGCAAGAGAAGGTTTAGGAAGTTAGGGAGGATGAACAGACAAAAGACAACAGCAGGTAGGAGGAGGAGAGCAGGAGGAGGAGAGGCCACAGAAGGAAACCGGAGGCCAGAAGAGGCGTAACAGATGGAGAAGGAGGCGGAGCAGGAGGCAAGAGGAGGCAGGAGGTGGAGGTCAAAGAGCACGCAAGAGGAGGACAGAGCAGGACAGAACACGTAAAGAATGACTAGTCACAAGGAGGCAACCGGAAGAGAAAGAGGATGAGGCCACAAGATGCCCGGGGAGACAACAGGAGGCAAAAGCAGGAGGAGGAGAAGGCAACAGGGTAACAGGAGAAGGAAGAGGTGCCAGACACATTAGGCAATAGGCTTCAAGAAGAGGTGACAGAAGAGAAGGAGGAGAAGCATGAGTAGGAGTCGGTGGAGGAGCCATAGGGAACAAGGGGCCGAAGGAGGCAACGGAAGGAGTAGAAGGAATTAGCAGGAGGAAGCAATGGGAGGCCATAGGCTCCAGAAGGAAGAGGAGGGGGAGAGGTTGTTAGGGAGAAGAAGAGGTGTAAGTGGAGGAGGATGGAGAGGAGGAGAATCTGCAGGAGGAGGGAGCAGCCAAAGAGGAACTGGAGAAGGAGCAAGGGGACGAGGAATGGGAAGAGAAGGAGGATGATGAAGAGCAGGAGGCTATGCCGTACAAAGATGTGCAGGAACAAAAAGGGAGAAAAATCAGAAAAAGGGGAGGATGAGCAGGAGGCGGTGGAGTCAACGGGAGGAAGCAGGAGGCGACAGGATGAGGGAGGAGGCAAGTGGAGGCAAGAGCAGGAAAGAGCAGGCCAAAGGAAAAGAAAGAGGCATCATCCTCCTTCCCGGGGCTCTTGGTGACAGCTCTTGCCTCCTTCTCCACTTGCTCCAGTGCTCTGCTCTTGCCTCCGCAGACCTCCTCCTTCCTTCTCCTTTTCCCCTTGCTCCTCCATTGCTTGCCATTGCTTTCTTTTTTCTCCTCTTCCACCCACCTCCTTTTTTTTCTGTCTCCTCCTCCTCTGCTTGACTGCTCCGCCTCCTCCTCCTTTCACGTCTTCCTCCTGTCGCCACTTGTTGCTTTGGCCTCCATTGACATCCTCTTTCTTCCTCCTCCTCTTGCTTCATAGTGTCGCGGCCTTCTCTTACCTCCTCTTGCTTCCTCCTCCTCCACTTCCTCCTGCTCTTCCTCCTCCTCTTGCCTCCTCTTGCCTCTTGTTGCCTCCTCTGGCATCCTGGTCCGCACCCTCCTCTTGGCTCTTCTTGCCTCCGGTGGCATCCTCCTCCTCTTGCCTCCCCTCTCCTCCTCCTCATCCGCTTTCTCTTGCCTCCTGTGACCTTCCTTAGCCAGCTGTTCCATCATGCTGCTGCTGCTCTTCTTGCTGCCTGCTGGAGGAGAGGGGAATATGAGGAGGAGGAGGAGGAGGCAAGAGGAAAAAACAGGGAGTAAGAGGAGACAGCAGGAGGAAAGTGGAAGAGGGGAAGGAGGTGGAGGACCTAACAAGGGCCAGGAGGAGGCAGGCGAAGGAGGAGCAGGTGGAGAAGGCACAGGAGACAAGAGAAGGCTGAGCAAGAGGAGGCAACAGGAGGCAGCAGAAGGCAAGAGTTGATGAGAGGAGGCCTGCGGGCTGCAGAAGAGGAGGCGACCGGTGGGAACGGGAGCCAGCAGGAGGCAAGAGAAGGTTTAGGAAGTTAGGGAGGATGAACAGACAAAAGACAACAGCAGGTAGGAGGAGGAGAGCAGGAGGAGGAGAGGCCACAGAAGGAAACCGGAGGCCAGAAGAGGCATAACAGATGGAGAAGGAGGCGGAGCAGGAGGCAAGAGGAGGCAGGAGGTGGAGGTCAAAGAGCACGCAAGAGGAGGACAGAGCAGGACAGAACACGTAAAGAATGACTAGTCACAAGGAGGCAACCGGAAGAGAAAGAGGATGAGGCCACAAGATGCCCGGGGAGACAACAGGAGGCAAAAGCAGGAGGAGGAGAAGGCAACAGGGTAACAGGAGAAGGAAGAGGTGCCAGACACATTAGGCAATAGGCTTCAAGAAGAGGTGACAGAAGAGAAGGAGGAGAAGCATGAGTAGGAGTCGGTGGAGGAGCCATAGGGAACAAGGGGCCGAAGGAGGCAACGGAAGGAGTAGAAGGAATTAGCAGGAGGAAGCAATGGGAGGCCATAGGCTCCAGAAGGAAGAGGAGGGGGAGAGGTTGTTAGGGAGAAGAAGAGGTGTAAGTGGAGGAGGATGGAGAGGAGGAGAATCTGCAGGAGGAGGGAGCAGCCAAAGAGGAACTGGAGAAGGAGCAAGGGGACGAGGAATGGGAAGAGAAGGAGGATGATGAAGAGCAGGAGGCTATGCCGTACAAAGATGTGCAGGAACAAAAAGGGAGAAAAATCAGAAAAAGGGGAGGATGAGCAGGAGGCGGTGGAGTCAACGGGAGGAAGCAGGAGGCGACAGGATGAGGGAGGAGGCAAGTGGAGGCAAGAGCAGGAAAGAGCAGGCCAAAGGAAAAGAAAGAGGCATCATCCTCCTTCCCGGGGCTCTTGGTGACTGCTCTTGCCTCCTCCTCCACTTGCTCCAGTGCTCTGCTCTTGCCTCCGCAGACCTCCTCCTTCCTTCTCCTTTTCCCCTTGCTCCTCCATTGCTTGCCATTGCTTTCTTTTTTCTCCTCTTCCACCCACCTCCTTTTTTCTTCCGTCTCCTCCTCCTCTGCTTGACTGCTCCGCCTCCTCCTCCTTTCACGTCTTCCTCCTGTCGCCACTTGTTGCTTTGGCCTCCATTGACATCCTCTTTCTTCCTCCTCCTCTTGCCTCATAGTGTCGCGGCCTTCTCTTACCTCCTCTTGCTTCCTCCTCCTCCACTTCCTCCTGCTCTTCCTCCTCCTCTTGCCTCCTCTTGCCTCTTGTTGCCTCCTCTGGCATCCTGGTCCGCACCCTCCTCTTGGCTCTTCTTGCCTCCGGTGGCATCCTCCTCCTCTTGCCTCCCCTCTCCTCCTCCTCGTCCGCCTTCTCTTGCCTCCTGTGACCTTCCTTAGCCAGCTGTTCCATCATGCTGCTGCTGCTCTTCTTGCTGCCTGCTGGAGGAGAGGGGAATATGAGGAGGAGGAGGAGGAGGCAAGAGGAAAAAACAGGGAGTAAGAGGAGACAGCAGGAGGAAAGTGGAAGAGGGGAAGGAGGTGGAGGACCTAACAAGGGCCAGGAGGAGGCAGGCGAAGGAGGAGCAGGTGGAGAAGGCACAGGAGACAAGAGAAGGCTGAGCAAGAGGAGGCAACAGGAGGCAGCAGAAGGCAAGAGTTGATGAGAGGAGGCCTGCGGGCTGCAGAAGAGGAGGCGACCGGTGGGAACGGGAGCCAGCAGGAGGCAAGAGAAGGTTTAGGAAGTTAGGGAGGATGAACAGACAAAAGACAACAGCAGGTAGGAGGAGGAGAGCAGGAGGAGGAGAGGCCACAGAAGGAAACCGGAGGCCAGAAGAGGCGTAACAGATGGAGAAGGAGGCGGAGCAGGAGGCAAGAGGAGGCAGGAGGTGGAGGTCAAAGAGCACGCAAGAGGAGGACAGAGCAGGACAGAACACGTAAAGAATGACTAGTCACAAGGAGGCAACCGGAAGAGAAAGAGGATGAGGCCACAAGATGCCCGGGGAGACAACAGGAGGCAAAAGCAGGAGGAGGAGAAGGCAACAGGGTAACAGGAGAAGGAAGAGGTGCCAGACACATTAGGCAATAGGCTTCAAGAAGAGGTGACAGAAGAGAAGGAGGAGAAGCATGAGTAGGAGTCGGTGGAGGAGCCATAGGGAACAAGGGGCCGAAGGAGGCAACGGAAGGAGTAGAAGGAATTAGCAGGAGGAAGCAATGGGAGGCCATAGGCTCCAGAAGGAAGAGGAGGGGGAGAGGTTGTTAGGGAGAAGAAGAGGTGTAAGTGGAGGAGGATGGAGAGGAGGAGAATCTGCAGGAGGAGGGAGCAGCCAAAGAGGAACTGGAGAAGGAGCAAGGGGACGAGGAATGGGAAGAGAAGGAGGATGATGAAGAGCAGGAGGCTATGCCGTACAAAGATGTGCAGGAACAAAAAGGGAGAAAAATCAGAAAAAGGGGAGGATGAGCAGGAGGCGGTGGAGTCAACGGGAGGAAGCAGGAGGCGACAGGATGAGGGAGGAGGCAAGTGGAGGCAAGAGCAGGAAAGAGCAGGCCAAAGGAAAAGAAAGAGGCATCATCCTCCTTCCCGGGGCTCTTGGTGACAGCTCTTGCCTCCTTCTCCACTTGCTCCAGTGCTCTGCTCTTGCCTCCGCAGACCTCCTCCTTCCTTCTCCTTTTCCCCTTGCTCCTCCATTGCTTGCCATTGCTTTCTTTTTTCTCCTCTTCCACCCACCTCCTTTTTTCTTCCGTCTCCTCCTCCTCTGCTTGACTGCTCCGCCTCCTCCTCCTTTCACGTCTTCCTCCTGTCGCCACTTGTTGCTTTGGCCTCCATTGACATCCTCTTTCTTCCTCCTCCTCTTGCCTCATAGTGTCGCGGCCTTCTCTTACCTCCTCTTGCTTCCTCCTCCTCCACTTCCTCCTGCTCTTCCTCCTCCTCTTGCCTCCTCTTGCCTCTTGTTGCCTCCTCTGGCATCCTGGTCCGCACCCTCCTCTTGGCTCTTCTTGCCTCCGGTGGCATCCTCCTCCTCTTGCCTCCCCTCTCCTCCTCCTCGTCCGCCTTCTCTTGCCTCCTGTGACCTTCCTTAGCCAGCTGTTCCATCATGCTGCTGCTGCTCTTCTTGCTGCCTGCTGGAGGAGAGGGGAATATGAGGAGGAGGAGGAGGAGGCAAGAGGAAAAAACAGGGAGTAAGAGGAGACAGCAGGAGGAAAGTGGAAGAGGGGAAGGAGGTGGAGGACCTAACAAGGGCCAGGAGGAGGCAGGCGAAGGAGGAGCAGGTGGAGAAGGCACAGGAGACAAGAGAAGGCTGAGCAAGAGGAGGCAACAGGAGGCAGCAGAAGGCAAGAGTTGATGAGAGGAGGCCTGCGGGCTGCAGAAGAGGAGGCGACCGGTGGGAACGGGAGCCAGCAGGAGGCAAGAGAAGGTTTAGGAAGTTAGGGAGGATGAACAGACAAAAGACAACAGCAGGTAGGAGGAGGAGAGCAGGAGGAGGAGAGGCCACAGAAGGAAACCGGAGGCCAGAAGAGGTGTAACAGATGGAGAAGGAGGCGGAGCAGGAGGCAAGAGGAGGCAGGAGGTGGAGGTCAAAGAGCACGCAAGAGGAGGACAGAGCAGGACAGAACACGTAAAGAATGACTAGTCACAAGGAGGCAACCGGAAGAGAAAGAGGATGAGGCCACAAGATGCCCGGGGAGACAACAGGAGGCAAAAGCAGGAGGAGGAGAAGGCAACAGGGTAACAGGAGAAGGAAGAGGTGCCAGACACATTAGGCAATAGGCTTCAAGAAGAGGTGACAGAAGAGAAGGAGGAGAAGCATGAGTAGGAGTCGGTGGAGGAGCCATAGGGAACAAGGGGCCGAAGGAGGCAACGGAAGGAGTAGAAGGAATTAGCAGGAGGAAGCAATGGGAGGCCATAGGCTCCAGAAGGAAGAGGAGGGGGAGAGGTTGTTAGGGAGAAGAAGAGGTGTAAGTGGAGGAGGATGGAGAGGAGGAGAATCTGCAGGAGGAGGGAGCAGCCAAAGAGGAACTGGAGAAGGAGCAAGGGGACGAGGAATGGGAAGAGAAGGAGGATGATGAAGAGCAGGAGGCTATGCCGTACAAAGATGTGCAGGAACAAAAAGGGAGAAAAATCAGAAAAAGGGGAGGATGAGCAGGAGGCGGTGGAGTCAACGGGAGGAAGCAGGAGGCGACAGGATGAGGGAGGAGGCAAGTGGAGGCAAGAGCAGGAAAGAGCAGGCCAAAGGAAAAGAAAGAGGCATCATCCTCCTTCCCGGGGCTCTTGGTGACAGCTCTTGCCTCCTTCTCCACTTGCTCCAGTGCTCTGCTCTTGCCTCCGCAGACCTCCTCCTTCCTTCTCCTTTTCCCCTTGCTCCTCCATTGCTTGCCATTGCTTTCTTTTTTCTCCTCTTCCACCCACCTCCTTTTTTCTTCCGTCTCCTCCTCCTCTGCTTGACTGCTCCGCCTCCTCCTCCTTTCACGTCTTCCTCCTGTCGCCACTTGTTGCTTTGGCCTCCATTGACATCCTCTTTCTTCCTCCTCCTCTTGCCTCATAGTGTCGCGGCCTTCTCTTACCTCCTCTTGCTTCCTCCTCCTCCACTTCCTCCTGCTCTTCCTCCTCCTCTTGCCTCCTCTTGCCTCTTGTTGCCTCCTCTGGCATCCTGGTCCGCACCCTCCTCTTGGCTCTTCTTGCCTCCGGTGTCATCCTCCTCCTCTTGCCTCCCCTCTCCTCCTCCTCGTCCGCCTTCTCTTGCCTCCTGTGACCTTCCTTAGCCAGCTGTTCCATCATGCTGCTGCTGCTCTTCTTGCTGCCTGCTGGAGGAGAGGGGAATATGAGGAGGAGGAGGAGGAGGCAAGAGGAAAAAACAGGGAGTAAGAGGAGACAGCAGGAGGAAAGTGGAAGAGGGGAAGGAGGTGGAGGACCTAACAACGGCCAGGAGGAGGCAGGCGAAGGAGGAGCAGGTGGAGAAGGCACAGGAGACAAGAGAAGGCTGAGCAAGAGGAGGCAACAGGAGGCAGCAGAAGGCAAGAGTTGATGAGAGGAGGCCTGCGGGCTGCAGAAGAGGAGGCGACCGGTGGGAACGGGAGCCAGCAGGAGGCAAGAGAAGGTTTAGGAAGTTAGGGAGGATGAACAGACAAAAGACAACAGCAGGTAGGAGGAGGAGAGCAGGAGGAGGAGAGGCCACAGAAGGAAACCGGAGGCCAGAAGAGGCGTAACAGATGGAGAAGGAGGCGGAGCAGGAGGCAAGAGGAGGCAGGAGGTGGAGGTCAAAGAGCACGCAAGAGGAGGACAGAGCAGGACAGAACACGTAAAGAATGACTAGTCACAAGGAGGCAACCGGAAGAGAAAGAGGATGAGGCCACAAGATGCCCGGGGAGACAACAGGAGGCAAAAGCAGGAGGAGGAGAAGGCAACAGGGTAACAGGAGAAGGAAGAGGTGCCAGACACATTAGGCAATAGGCTTCAAGAAGAGGTGACAGAAGAGAAGGAGGAGAAGCATGAGTAGGAGTCGGTGGAGGAGCCATAGGGAACAAGGGGCCGAAGGAGGCAACGGAAGGAGTAGAAGGAATTAGCAGGAGGAAGCAATGGGAGGCCATAGGCTCCAGAAGGAAGAGGAGGGGGAGAGGTTGTTAGGGAGAAGAAGAGGTGTAAGTGGAGGAGGATGGAGAGGAGGAGAATCTGCAGGAGGAGGGAGCAGCCAAAGAGGAACTGGAGAAGGAGCAAGGGGACGAGGAATGGGAAGAGAAGGAGGATGATGAAGAGCAGGAGGCTATGCCGTACAAAGATGTGCAGGAACAAAAAGGGAGAAAAATCAGAAAAAGGGGAGGATGAGCAGGAGGCGGTGGAGTCAACGGGAGGAAGCAGGAGGCGACAGGATGAGGGAGGAGGCAAGTGGAGGCAAGAGCAGGAAAGAGCAGGCCAAAGGAAAAGAAAGAGGCATCATCCTCCTTCCCGGGGCTCTTGGTGACAGCTCTTGCCTCCTTCTCCACTTGCTCCAGTGCTCTGCTCTTGCCTCCGCAGACCTCCTCCTTCCTTCTCCTTTTCCCCTTGCTCCTCCATTGCTTGCCATTGCTTTCTTTTTTCTCCTCTTCCACCCACCTCCTTTTTTCTTCTGTCTCCTCCTCCTCTGCTTGACTGCTCCGCCTCCTCCTCCTTTCACGTCTTCCTCCTGTCGCCACTTGTTGCTTTGGCCTCCATTGACATCCTCTTTCTTCCTCCTCCTCTTGCCTCATAGTGTCGCGGCCTTCTCTTACCTCCTCTTGCTTCCTCCTCCTCCACTTCCTCCTGCTCTTCCTCCTCCTCTTGCCTCCTCTTGCCTCTTGTTGCCTCCTCTGGCATCCTGGTCCGCACCCTCCTCTTGGCTCTTCTTGCCTCCGGTGTCATCCTCCTCCTCTTGCCTCCCCTCTCCTCCTCCTCGTCCGCCTTCTCTTGCCTCCTGTGACCTTCCTTAGCCAGCTGTTCCATCATGCTGCTGCTGCTCTTCTTGCTGCCTGCTGGAGGAGAGGGGAATATGAGGAGGAGGAGGAGGAGGCAAGAGGAAAAAACAGGGAGTAAGAGGAGACAGCAGGAGGAAAGTGGAAGAGGGGAAGGAGGTGGAGGACCTAACAACGGCCAGGAGGAGGCAGGCGAAGGAGGAGCAGGTGGAGAAGGCACAGGAGACAAGAGAAGGCTGAGCAAGAGGAGGCAACAGGAGGCAGCAGAAGGCAAGAGTTGATGAGAGGAGGCCTGCGGGCTGCAGAAGAGGAGGCGACCGGTGGGAACGGGAGCCAGCAGGAGGCAAGAGAAGGTTTAGGAAGTTAGGGAGGATGAACAGACAAAAGACAACAGCAGGTAGGAGGAGGAGAGCAGGAGGAGGAGAGGCCACAGAAGGAAACCGGAGGCCAGAAGAGGCGTAACAGATGGAGAAGGAGGCGGAGCAGGAGGCAAGAGGAGGCAGGAGGTGGAGGTCAAAGAGCACGCAAGAGGAGGACAGAGCAGGACAGAACACGTAAAGAATGACTAGTCACAAGGAGGCAACCGGAAGAGAAAGAGGATGAGGCCACAAGATGCCCGGGGAGACAACAGGAGGCAAAAGCAGGAGGAGGAGAAGGCAACAGGGTAACAGGAGAAGGAAGAGGTGCCAGACACATTAGGCAATAGGCTTCAAGAAGAGGTGACAGAAGAGAAGGAGGAGAAGCATGAGTAGGAGTCGGTGGAGGAGCCATAGGGAACAAGGGGCCGAAGGAGGCAACGGAAGGAGTAGAAGGAATTAGCAGGAGGAAGCAATGGGAGGCCATAGGCTCCAGAAGGAAGAGGAGGGGGAGAGGTTGTTAGGGAGAAGAAGAGGTGTAAGTGGAGGAGGATGGAGAGGAGGAGAATCTGCAGGAGGAGGGAGCAGCCAAAGAGGAACTGGAGAAGGAGCAAGGGGACGAGGAATGGGAAGAGAAGGAGGATGATGAAGAGCAGGAGGCTATGCCGTACAAAGATGTGCAGGAACAAAAAGGGAGAAAAATCAGAAAAAGGGGAGGATGAGCAGGAGGCGGTGGAGTCAACGGGAGGAAGCAGGAGGCGACAGGATGAGGGAGGAGGCAAGTGGAGGCAAGAGCAGGAAAGAGCAGGCCAAAGGAAAAGAAAGAGGCATCATCCTCCTTCCCGGGGCTCTTGGTGACTGCTCTTGCCTCCTCCTCCACTTGCTCCAGTGCTCTGCTCTTGCCTCCGCAGACCTCCTCCTTCCTTCTCCTTTTCCCTTGCTCCTCCATTGCTTGCCATTGCTTTCTTTTTTCTCCTCTTCCACCCACCTCCTTTTTTCTTCCGTCTCCTCCTCCTCTGCTTGACTGCTCCGCCTCCTCCTCCTTTCACGTCTTCCTCCTGTCGCCACTTGTTGCTTTGGCCTCCATTGACATCCTCTTTCTTCCTCCTCCTCTTGCCTCATAGTGTCGCGGCCTTCTCTTACCTCCTCTTGCTTCCTCCTCCTCCACTTCCTCCTGCTCTTCCTCCTCCTCTTGCCTCCTCTTGCCTCTTGTTGCCTCCTCTGGCATCCTGGTCCGCACCCTCCTCTTGGCTCTTCTTGCCTCCGGTGTCATCCTCCTCCTCTTGCCTCCCCTCTCCTCCTCCTCGTCCGCCTTCTCTTGCCTCCTGTGACCTTCCTTAGCCAGCTGTTCCATCATGCTGCTGCTGCTCTTCTTGCTGCCTGCTGGAGGAGAGGGGAATATGAGGAGGAGGAGGAGGAGGCAAGAGGAAAAAACAGGGAGTAAGAGGAGACAGCAGGAGGAAAGTGGAAGAGGGGAAGGAGGTGGAGGACCTAACAAGGGCCAGGAGGAGGCAGGCGAAGGAGGAGCAGGTGGAGAAGGCACAGGAGACAAGAGAAGGCTGAGCAAGAGGAGGCAACAGGAGGCAGCAGAAGGCAAGAGTTGATGAGAGGAGGCCTGTGGGCTGCAGAAGAGGAGGCGACCGGTGGGAACGGGAGCCAGCAGGAGGCAAGAGAAGGTTTAGGAAGTTAGGGAGGATGAACAGACAAAAGACAACAGCAGGTAGGAGGAGGAGAGCAGGAGGAGGAGAGGCCACAGAAGGAAACCGGAGGCCAGAAGAGGCGTAACAGATGGAGAAGGAGGCGGAGCAGGAGGCAAGAGGAGGCAGGAGGTGGAGGTCAAAGAGCACGCAAGAGGAGGACAGAGCAGGACAGAACACGTAAAGAATGACTAGTCACAAGGAGGCAACCGGAAGAGAAAGAGGATGAGGCCACAAGATGCCCGGGGAGACAACAGGAGGCAAAAGCAGGAGGAGGAGAAGGCAACAGGGTAACAGGAGAAGGAAGAGGTGCCAGACACATTAGGCAATAGGCTTCAAGAAGAGGTGACAGAAGAGAAGGAGGAGAAGCATGAGTAGGAGTCGGTGGAGGAGCCATAGGGAACAAGGGGCCGAAGGAGGCAACGGAAGGAGTAGAAGGAATTAGCAGGAGGAAGCAATGGGAGGCCATAGGCTCCAGAAGGAAGAGGAGGGGGAGAGGTTGTTAGGGAGAAGAAGAGGTGTAAGTGGAGGAGGATGGAGAGGAGGAGAATCTGCAGGAGGAGGGAGCAGCCAAAGAGGAACTGGAGAAGGAGCAAGGGGACGAGGAATGGGAAGAGAAGGAGGATGATGAAGAGCAGGAGGCTATGCCGTACAAAGATGTGCAGGAACAAAAAGGGAGAAAAATCAGAAAAAGGGGAGGATGAGCAGGAGGCGGTGGAGTCAACGGGAGGAAGCAGGAGGCGACAGGATGAGGGAGGAGGCAAGTGGAGGCAAGAGCAGGAAAGAGCAGGCCAAAGGAAAAGAAAGAGGCATCATCCTCCTTCCCGGGGCTCTTGGTGACAGCTCTTGCCTCCTTCTCCACTTGCTCCAGTGCTCTGCTCTTGCCTCCGCAGACCTCCTCCTTCCTTCTCCTTTTCCCCTTGCTCCTCCATTGCTTGCCATTGCTTTCTTTTTTCTCCTCTTCCACCCACCTCCTTTTTTCTTCCGTCTCCTCCTCCTCTGCTTGACTGCTCCGCCTCCTCCTCCTTTCACGTCTTCCTCCTGTCGCCACTTGTTGCTTTGGCCTCCATTGACATCCTCTTTCTTCCTCCTCCTCTTGCCTCATAGTGTCGCGGCCTTCTCTTACCTCCTCTTGCTTCCTCCTCCTCCACTTCCTCCTGCTCTTCCTCCTCCTCTTGCCTCCTCTTGCCTCTTGTTGCCTCCTCTGGCATCCTGGTCCGCACCCTCCTCTTGGCTCTTCTTGCCTCCGGTGTCATCCTCCTCCTCTTGCCTCCCCTCTCCTCCTCCTCGTCCGCCTTCTCTTGCCTCCTGTGACCTTCCTTAGCCAGCTGTTCCATCATGCTGCTGCTGCTCTTCTTGCTGCCTGCTGGAGGAGAGGGGAATATGAGGAGGAGGAGGAGGAGGCAAGAGGAAAAAACAGGGAGTAAGAGGAGACAGCAGGAGGAAAGTGGAAGAGGGGAAGGAGGTGGAGGACCTAACAAGGGCCAGGAGGAGGCAGGCGAAGGAGGAGCAGGTGGAGAAGGCACAGGAGACAAGAGAAGGCTGAGCAAGAGGAGGCAACAGGAGGCAGCAGAAGGCAAGAGTTGATGAGAGGAGGCCTGCGGGCTGCAGAAGAGGAGGCGACCGGTGGGAACGGGAGCCAGCAGGAGGCAAGAGAAGGTTTAGGAAGTTAGGGAGGATGAACAGACAAAAGACAACAGCAGGTAGGAGGAGGAGAGCAGGAGGAGGAGAGGCCACAGAAGGAAACCGGAGGCCAGAAGAGGCGTAACAGATGGAGAAGGAGGCGGAGCAGGAGGCAAGAGGAGGCAGGAGGTGGAGGTCAAAGAGCACGCAAGAGGAGGACAGAGCAGGACAGAACACGTAAAGAATGACTAGTCACAAGGAGGCAACCGGAAGAGAAAGAGGATGAGGCCACAAGATGCCCGGGGAGACAACAGGAGGCAAAAGCAGGAGGAGGAGAAGGCAACAGGGTAACAGGAGAAGGAAGAGGTGCCAGACACATTAGGCAATAGGGTTCAAGAAGAGGTGACAGAAGAGAAGGAGGAGAAGCATGAGTAGGAGTCGGTGGAGGAGCCATAGGGAACAAGGGGCCGAAGGAGGCAACGGAAGGAGTAGAAGGAATTAGCAGGAGGAAGCAATGGGAGGCCATAGGCTCCAGAAGGAAGAGGAGGGGGAGAGGTTGTTAGGGAGAAGAAGAGGTGTAAGTGGAGGAGGATGGAGAGGAGGAGAATCTGCAGGAGGAGGGAGCAGCCAAAGAGGAACTGGAGAAGGAGCAAGGGGACGAGGAATGGGAAGAGAAGGAGGATGATGAAGAGCAGGAGGCTATGCCGTACAAAGATGTGCAGGAACAAAAAGGGAGAAAAATCAGAAAAAGGGGAGGATGAGCAGGAGGCGGTGGAGTCAACGGGAGGAAGCATGAGGCGACAGGATGAGGGAGGAGGCAAGTGGAGGCAAGAGCAGGAAAGAGCAGGCCAAAGGAAAAGAAAGAGGCATCATCCTCCTTCCCGGGGCTCTTGGTGACTGCTCTTGCCTCCTCCTCCACTTGCTCCAGTGCTCTGCTCTTGCCTCCGCAGACCTCCTCCTTCCTTCTCCTTTTCCCCTTGCTCCTCCATTGCTTGCCATTGCTTTCTTTTTTCTCCTCTTCCACCCACCTCCTTTTTTCTTCCGTCTCCTCCTCCTCTGCTTGACTGCTCCGCCTCCTCCTCCTTTCACGTCTTCCTCCTGTCGCCACTTGTTGCTTTGGCCTCCATTGACATCCTCTTTCTTCCTCCTCCGCTTGCCTCATAGTGTCGCGGCCTTCTCTTACCTCCTCTTGCTTCCTCCTCCTCCACTTCCTCCTGCTCTTCCTCCTCCTCTTGCCTCCTCTTGCCTCTTGTTGCCTCCTCTGGCATCCTGGTCCGCACCCTCCTCTTGGCTCTTCTTGCCTCCGGTGTCATCCTCCTCCTCTTGCCTCCCCTCTCCTCCTCCTCGTCCGCCTTCTCTTGCCTCCTGTGACCTTCCTTAGCCAGCTGTTCCATCATGCTGCTGCTGCTCTTCTTGCTGCCTGCTGGAGGAGAGGGGAATATGAGGAGGAGGAGGAGGAGGCAAGAGGAAAAAACAGGGAGTAAGAGGAGACAGCAGGAGGAAAGTGGAAGAGGGGAAGGAGGTGGAGGACCTAACAAGGGCCAGGAGGAGGCAGGCGAAGGAGGAGCAGGTGGAGAAGGCACAGGAGACAAGAGAAGGCTGAGCAAGAGGAGGCAACAGGAGGCAGCAGAAGGCAAGAGTTGATGAGAGGAGGCCTGCGGGCTGCAGAAGAGGAGGCGACCGGTGGGAACGGGAGCCAGCAGGAGGCAAGAGAAGGTTTAGGAAGTTAGGGAGGATGAACAGACAAAAGACAACAGCAGGTAGGAGGAGGAGAGCAGGAGGAGGAGAGGCCACAGAAGGAAACCGGAGGCCAGAAGAGGCGTAACAGATGGAGAAGGAGGCGGAGCAGGAGGCAAGAGGAGGCAGGAGGTGGAGGTCAAAGAGCACGCAAGAGGAGGACAGAGCAGGACAGAACACGTAAAGAATGACTAGTCACAAGGAGGCAACCGGAAGAGAAAGAGGATGAGGCCACAAGATGCCCGGGGAGACAACAGGAGGCAAAAGCAGGAGGAGGAGAAGGCAACAGGGTAACAGGAGAAGGAAGAGGTGCCAGACACATTAGGCAATAGGCTTCAAGAAGAGGTGACAGAAGAGAAGGAGGAGAAGCATGAGTAGGAGTCGGTGGAGGAGCCATAGGGAACAAGGGGCCGAAGGAGGCAACGGAAGGAGTAGAAGGAATTAGCAGGAGGAAGCAATGGGAGGCCATAGGCTCCAGAAGGAAGAGGAGGGGGAGAGGTTGTTAGGGAGAAGAAGAGGTGTAAGTGGAGGAGGATGGAGAGGAGGAGAATCTGCAGGAGGAGGGAGCAGCCAAAGAGGAACTGGAGAAGGAGCAAGGGGACGAGGAATGGGAAGAGAAGGAGGATGATGAAGAGCAGGAGGCTATGCCGTACAAAGATGTGCAGGAACAAAAAGGGAGAAAAATCAGAAAAAGGGGAGGATGAGCAGGAGGCGGTGGAGTCAACAGGAGGAAGCAGGAGGCGACAGGATGAGGGAGGAGGCAAGTGGAGGCAAGAGCAGGAAAGAGCAGGCCAAAGGAAAAGAAAGAGGCATCATCCTCCTTCCCGGGGCTCTTGGTGACAGCTCTTGCCTCCTTCTCCACTTGCTCCAGTGCTCTGCTCTTGCCTCCGCAGACCTCCTCCTTCCTTCTCCTTTTCCCCTTGCTCCTCCATTGCTTGCCATTGCTTTCTTTTTTCTCCTCTTCCACCCACCTCCTTTTTTCTTCCGTCTCCTCCTCCTCTGCTTGACTGCTCCGCCTCCTCCTCCTTTCACGTCTTCCTCCTGTCGCCACTTGTTGCTTTGGCCTCCATTGACATCCTCTTTCTTCCTCCTCCTCTTGCCTCATAGTGTCGCGGCCTTCTCTTACCTCCTCTTGCTTCCTCCTCCTCCACTTCCTCCTGCTCTTCCTCCTCCTCTTGCCTCCTCTTGCCTCTTGTTGCCTCCTCTGGCATCCTGGTCCGCACCCTCCTCTTGGCTCTTCTTGCCTCCGGTGTCATCCTCCTCCTCTTGCCTCCCCTCTCCTCCTCCTCGTCCGCCTTCTCTTGCCTCCTGTGACCTTCCTTAGCCAGCTGTTCCATCATGCTGCTGCTGCTCTTCTTGCTGCCTGCTGGAGGAGAGGGGAATATGAGGAGGAGGAGGAGGAGGCAAGAGGAAAAAACAGGGAGTAAGAGGAGACAGCAGGAGGAAAGTGGAAGAGGGGAAGGAGGTGGAGGACCTAACAAGGGCCAGGAGGAGGCAGGCGAAGGAGGAGCAGGTGGAGAAGGCACAGGAGACAAGAGAAGGCTGAGCAAGAGGAGGCAACAGGAGGCAGCAGAAGGCAAGAGTTGATGAGAGGAGGCCTGCGGGCTGCAGAAGAGGAGGCGACCGGTGGGAACGGGAGCCAGCAGGAGGCAAGAGAAGGTTTAGGAAGTTAGGGAGGATGAACAGACAAAAGACAACAGCAGGTAGGAGGAGGAGAGCAGGAGGAGGAGAGGCCACAGAAGGAAACCGGAGGCCAGAAGAGGCGTAACAGATGGAGAAGGAGGCGGAGCAGGAGGCAAGAGGAGGCAGGAGGTGGAGGTCAAAGAGCACGCAAGAGGAGGACAGAGCAGGACAGAACACGTAAAGAATGACTAGTCACAAGGAGGCAACCGGAAGAGAAAGAGGATGAGGCCACAAGATGCCCGGGGAGACAACAGGAGGCAAAAGCAGGAGGAGGAGAAGGCAACAGGGTAACAGGAGAAGGAAGAGGTGCCAGACACATTAGGCAATAGGGTTCAAGAAGAGGTGACAGAAGAGAAGGAGGAGAAGCATGAGTAGGAGTCGGTGGAGGAGCCATAGGGAACAAGGGGCCGAAGGAGGCAACGGAAGGAGTAGAAGGAATTAGCAGGAGGAAGCAATGGGCGGCCATAGGCTCCAGAAGGAAGAGGAGGGGGAGAGGTTGTTAGGGAGAAGAAGAGGTGTAAGTGGAGGAGGATGGAGAGGAGGAGAATCTGCAGGAGGAGGGAGCAGCCAAAGAGGAACTGGAGAAGGAGCAAGGGGACGAGGAATGGGAAGAGAAGGAGGATGATGAAGAGCAGGAGGCTATGCCGTACAAAGATGTGCAGGAACAAAAAGGGAGAAAAATCAGAAAAAGGGGAGGATGAGCAGGAGGCGGTGGAGTCAACGGGAGGAAGCAGGAGGCGACAGGATGAGGGAGGAGGCAAGTGGAGGCAAGAGCAGGAAAGAGCAGGCCAAAGGAAAAGAAAGAGGCATCATCCTCCTTCCCGGGGCTCTTGGTGACAGCTCTTGCCTCCTTCTCCACTTGCTCCAGTGCTCTGCTCTTGCCTCCGCAGACCTCCTCCTTCCTTCTCCTTTTCCCCTTGCTCCTCCATTGCTTGCCATTGCTTTCTTTTTTCTCCTCTTCCACCCACCTCCTTTTTTCTTCCGTCTCCTCCTCCTCTGCTTGACTGCTCCGCCTCCTCCTCCTTTCACGTCTTCCTCCTGTCGCCACTTGTTGCTTTGGCCTCCATTGACATCCTCTTTCTTCCTCCTCCTCTTGCCTCATAGTGTCGCGGCCTTCTCTTACCTCCTCTTGCTTCCTCCTCCTCCACTTCCTCCTGCTCTTCCTCCTCCTCTTGCCTCCTCTTGCCTCTTGTTGCCTCCTCTGGCATCCTGGTCCGCACCCTCCTCTTGGCTCTTCTTGCCTCCGGTGGCATCCTCCTCCTCTTGCCTCCCCTCTCCTCCTCCTCGTCCGCCTTCTCTTGCCTCCTGTGACCTTCCTTAGCCAGCTGTTCCATCATGCTGCTGCTGCTCTTCTTGCTGCCTGCTGGAGGAGAGGGGAATATGAGGAGGAGGAGGAGGAGGCAAGAGGAAAAAACAGGGAGTAAGAGGAGACAGCAGGAGGAAAGTGGAAGAGGGGAAGGAGGTGGAGGACCTAACAAGGGCCAGGAGGAGGCAGGCGAAGGAGGAGCAGGTGGAGAAGGCACAGGAGACAAGAGAAGGCTGAGCAAGAGGAGGCAACAGGAGGCAGCAGAAGGCAAGAGTTGATGAGAGGAGGCCTGCGGGCTGCAGAAGAGGAGGCGACCGGTGGGAACGGGAGCCAGCAGGAGGCAAGAGAAGGTTTAGGAAGTTAGGGAGGATGAACAGACAAAAGACAACAGCAGGTAGGAGGAGGAGAGCAGGAGGAGGAGAGGCCACAGAAGGAAACCGGAGGCCAGAAGAGGCGTAACAGATGGAGAAGGAGGCGGAGCAGGAGGCAAGAGGAGGCAGGAGGTGGAGGTCAAAGAGCACGCAAGAGGAGGACAGAGCAGGACAGAACACGTAAAGAATGACTAGTCACAAGGAGGCAACCGGAAGAGAAAGAGGATGAGGCCACAAGATGCCCGGGGAGACAACAGGAGGCAAAAGCAGGAGGAGGAGAAGGCAACAGGGTAACAGGAGAAGGAAGAGGTGCCAGACACATTAGGCAATAGGGTTCAAGAAGAGGTGACAGAAGAGAAGGAGGAGAAGCATGAGTAGGAGTCGGTGGAGGAGCCATAGGGAACAAGGGGCCGAAGGAGGCAACGGAAGGAGTAGAAGGAATTAGCAGGAGGAAGCAATGGGCGGCCATAGGCTCCAGAAGGAAGAGGAGGGGGAGAGGTTGTTAGGGAGAAGAAGAGGTGTAAGTGGAGGAGGATGGAGAGGAGGAGAATCTGCAGGAGGAGGGAGCAGCCAAAGAGGAACTGGAGAAGGAGCAAGGGGACGAGGAATGGGAAGAGAAGGAGGATGATGAAGAGCAGGAGGCTATGCCGTACAAAGATGTGCAGGAACAAAAAGGGAGAAAAATCAGAAAAAGGGGAGGATGAGCAGGAGGCGGTGGAGTCAACGGGAGGAAGCAGGAGGCGACAGGATGAGGGAGGAGGCAAGTGGAGGCAAGAGCAGGAAAGAGCAGGCCAAAGGAAAAGAAAGAGGCATCATCCTCCTTCCCGGGGCTCTTGGTGACAGCTCTTGCCTCCTTCTCCACTTGCTCCAGTGCTCTGCTCTTGCCTCCGCAGACCTCCTCCTTCCTTCTCCTTTTCCCCTTGCTCCTCCATTGCTTGCCATTGCTTTCTTTTTTCTCCTCTTCCACCCACCTCCTTTTTTCTTCCGTCTCCTCCTCCTCTGCTTGACTGCTCCGCCTCCTCCTCCTTTCACGTCTTCCTCCTGTCGCCACTTGTTGCTTTGGCCTCCATTGACATCCTCTTTCTTCCTCCTCCTCTTGCCTCATAGTGTCGCGGCCTTCTCTTACCTCCTCTTGCTTCCTCCTCCTCCACTTCCTCCTGCTCTTCCTCCTCCTCTTGCCTCCTCTTGCCTCTTGTTGCCTCCTCTGGCATCCTGGTCCGCACCCTCCTCTTGGCTCTTCTTGCCTCCGGTGTCATCCTCCTCCTCTTGCCTCCCCTCTCCTCCTCCTCGTCCGCCTTCTCTTGCCTCCTGTGACATTCCTTAGCCAGCTGTTCCATCATGCTGCTGCTGCTCTTCTTGCTGCCTGCTGGAGGAGAGGGGAATATGAGGAGGAGGAGGAGGAGGCAAGAGGAAAAAACAGGGAGTAAGAGGAGACAGCAGGAGGAAAGTGGAAGAGGGGAAGGAGGTGGAGGACCTAACAAGGGCCAGGAGGAGGCAGGCGAAGGAGGAGCAGGTGGAGAAGGCACAGGAGACAAGAGAAGGCTGAGCAAGAGGAGGCAACAGGAGGCAGCAGAAGGCAAGAGTTGATGAGAGGAGGCCTGCGGGCTGCAGAAGAGGAGGCGACCGGTGGGAACGGGAGCCAGCAGGAGGCAAGAGAAGGTTTAGGAAGTTAGGGAGGATGAACAGACAAAAGACAACAGCAGGTAGGAGGAGGAGAGCAGGAGGAGGAGAGGCCACAGAAGGAAACCGGAGGCCAGAAGAGGCGTAACAGATGGAGAAGGAGGCGGAGCAGGAGGCAAGAGGAGGCAGGAGGTGGAGGTCAAAGAGCACGCAAGAGGAGGACAGAGCAGGACAGAACACGTAAAGAATGACTAGTCACAAGGAGGCAACCGGAAGAGAAAGAGGATGAGGCCACAAGATGCCCGGGGAGAGAACAGGAGGCAAAAGCAGGAGGAGGAGAAGGCAACAGGGTAACAGGAGAAGGAAGAGGTGCCAGACACATTAGGCAATAGGGTTCAAGAAGAGGTGACAGAAGAGAAGGAGGAGAAGCATGAGTAGGAGTCGGTGGAGGAGCCATAGGGAACAAGGGGCCGAAGGAGGCAACGGAAGGAGTAGAAGGAATTAGCAGGAGGAAGCAATGGGAGGCCATAGGCTCCAGAAGGAAGAGGAGGGGGAGAGGTTGTTAGGGAGAAGAAGAGGTGTAAGTGGAGGAGGATGGAGAGGAGGAGAATCTGCAGGAGGAGGGAGCAGCCAAAGAGGAACTGGAGAAGGAGCAAGGGGACGAGGAATGGGAAGAGAAGGAGGATGATGAAGAGCAGGAGGCTATGCCGTACAAAGATGTGCAGGAACAAAAAGGGAGAAAAATCAGAAAAAGGGGAGGATGAGCAGGAGGCGGTGGAGTCAACGGGAGGAAGCAGGAGGCGACAGGATGAGGGAGGAGGCAAGTGGAGGCAAGAGCAGGAAAGAGCAGGCCAAAGGAAAAGAAAGAGGCATCATCCTCCTTCCCGGGGCTCTTGGTGACTGCTCTTGCCTCCTCCTCCACTTGCTCCAGTGCTCTGCTCTTGCCTCCGCAGACCTCCTCCTTCCTTCTCCTTTTCCCCTTGCTCCTCCATTGCTTGCCATTGCTTTCTTTTTTCTCCTCTTCCACCCACCTCCTTTTTTCTTCCGTCTCCTCCTCCTCTGCTTGACTGCTCCGCCTCCTCCTCCTTTCACGTCTTCCTCCTGTCGCCACTTGTTGCTTTGGCCTCCATTGACATCCTCTTTCTTCCTCCTCCTCTTGCCTCATAGTGTCGCGGCCTTCTCTTACCTCCTCTTGCTTCCTCCTCCTCCACTTCCTCCTGCTCTTCCTCCTCCTCTTGCCTCCTCTTGCCTCTTGTTGCCTCCTCTGGCATCCTGGTCCGCACCCTCCTCTTGGCTCTTCTTGCCTCCGGTGGCATCCTCCTCCTCTTGCCTCCCCTCTCCTCCTCCTCGTCCGCCTTCTCTTGCCTCCTGTGACCTTCCTTAGCCAGCTGTTCCATCATGCTGCTGCTGCTCTTCTTGCTGCCTGCTGGAGGAGAGGGGAATATGAGGAGGAGGAGGAGGCAAGAGGAAAAAACAGGGAGTAAGAGGAGACAGCAGGAGGAAAGTGGAAGAGGGGAAGGAGGTGGAGGACCTAACAAGGGCCAGGAGGAGGCAGGCGAAGGAGGAGCAGGTGGAGAAGGCACAGGAGACAAGAGAAGGCTGAGCAAGAGGAGGCAACAGGAGGCAGCAGAAGGCAAGAGTTGATGAGAGGAGGCCTGCGGGCTGCAGAAGAGGAGGCGACCGGTGGGAACGGGAGCCAGCAGGAGGCAAGAGAAGGTTTAGGAAGTTAGGGAGGATGAACAGACAAAAGACAACAGCAGGTAGGAGGAGGAGAGCAGGAGGAGGAGAGGCCACAGAAGGAAACCGGAGGCCAGAAGAGGCGTAACAGATGGAGAAGGAGGCGGAGCAGGAGGCAAGAGGAGGCAGGAGGTGGAGGTCAAAGAGCACGCAAGAGGAGGACAGAGCAGGACAGAACACGTAAAGAATGACTAGTCACAAGGAGGCAACCGGAAGAGAAAGAGGATGAGGCCACAAGATGCCCGGGGAGACAACAGGAGGCAAAAGCAGGAGGAGGAGAAGGCAACAGGGTAACAGGAGAAGGAAGAGGTGCCAGACACATTAGGCAATAGGGTTCAAGAAGTGGTGACAGAAGGAGGAGAAGCATGAGTAGGAGTCGGTGGAGGAGCCATAGGGAACAAGGGGCCGAAGGAGGCAACGGAAGGAGTAGAAGGAATTAGCAGGAGGAAGCAATGGGAGGCCATAGGCTCCAGAAGGAAGAGGAGGGGGAGAGGTTGTTAGGGAGAAGAAGAGGTGTAAGTGGAGGAGGATGGAGAGGAGGAGAATCTGCAGGAGGAGGGAGCAGCCAAAGAGGAACTGGAGAAGGAGCAAGGGGACGAGGAATGGGAAGAGAAGGAGGATGATGAAGAGCAGGAGGCTATGCCGTACAAAGATGTGCAGGAACAAAAAGGGAGAAAAATCAGAAAAAGGGGAGGATGAGCAGGAGGCGGTGGAGTCAACGGGAGGAAGCAGGAGGCGACAGGATGAGGGAGGAGGCAAGTGGAGGCAAGAGCAGGAAAGAGCAGGCCAAAGGAAAAGAAAGAGGCATCATCCTCCTTCCCGGGGCTCTTGGTGACAGCTCTTGCCTCCTTCTCCACTTGCTCCAGTGCTCTGCTCTTGCCTCCGCAGACCTCCTCCTTCCTTCTCCTTTTCCCCTTGCTCCTCCATTGCTTGCCATTGCTTTCTTTTTTCTCCTCTTCCACCCACCTCCTTTTTTCTTCCGTCTCCTCCTCCTCTGCTTGACTGCTCCGCCTCCTCCTCCTTTCACGTCTTCCTCCTGTCGCCACTTGTTGCTTTGGCCTCCATTGACATCCTCTTTCTTCCTCCTCCTCTTGCCTCATAGTGTCGCGGCCTTCTCTTACCTCCTCTTGCTTCCTCCTCCTCCACTTCCTCCTGCTCTTCCTCCTCCTCTTGCCTCCTCTTGCCTCTTGTTGCCTCCTCTGGCATCCTGGTCCGCACCCTCCTCTTGGCTCTTCTTGCCTCCGGTGGCATCCTCCTCCTCTTGCCTCCCCTCTCCTCCTCCTCGTCCGCCTTCTCTTGCCTCCTGTGACCTTCCTTAGTCAGCTGTTCCATCATGCTGCTGCTGCTCTTCTTGCTGCCTGCTGGAGGAGAGGGGAATATGAGGAGGAGGAGGAGGAGGCAAGAGGAAAAAACAGGGAGTAAGAGGAGACAGCAGGAGGAAAGTGGAAGAGGGGAAGGAGGTGGAGGACCTAACAAGGGCCAGGAGGAGGCAGGCGAAGGAGGAGCAGGTGGAGAAGGCACAGGAGACAAGAGAAGGCTGAGCAAGAGGAGGCAACAGGAGGCAGCAGAAGGCAAGAGTTGATGAGAGGAGGCCTGCGGGCTGCAGAAGAGGAGGCGACCGGTGGGAACGGGAGCCAGCAGGAGGCAAGAGAAGGTTTAGGAAGTTAGGGAGGATGAACAGACAAAAGACAACAGCAGGTAGGAGGAGGAGAGCAGGAGGAGGAGAGGCCACAGAAGGAAACCGGAGGCCAGAAGAGGCGTAACAGATGGAGAAGGAGGCGGAGCAGGAGGCAAGAGGAGGCAGGAGGTGGAGGTCAAAGAGCACGCAAGAGGAGGACAGAGCAGGACAGAACACGTAAAGAATGACTAGTCACAAGGAGGCAACCGGAAGAGAAAGAGGATGAGGCCACAAGATGCCCGGGGAGACAACAGGAGGCAAAAGCAGGAGGAGGAGAAGGCAACAGGGTAACAGGAGAAGGAAGAGGTGCCAGACACATTAGGCAATAGGGTTCAAGAAGAGGTGACAGAAGGAGGAGAAGCATGAGTAGGAGTCGGTGGAGGAGCCATAGGGAACAAGGGGCCGAAGGAGGCAACGGAAGGAGTAGAAGGAATTAGCAGGAGGAAGCAATGGGAGGCCATAGGCTCCAGAAGGAAGAGGAGGGGGAGAGGTTGTTAGGGAGAAGAAGAGGTGTAAGTGGAGGAGGATGGAGAGGAGGAGAATCTGCAGGAGGAGGGAGCAGCCAAAGAGGAACTGGAGAAGGAGCAAGGGGACGAGGAATGGGAAGAGAAGGAGGATGATGAAGAGCAGGAGGCTATGCCGTACAAAGATGTGCAGGAACAAAAAGGGAGAAAAATCAGAAAAAGGGGAGGATGAGCAGGAGGCGGTGGAGTCAACGGGAGGAAGCAGGAGGCGACAGGATGAGGGAGGAGGCAAGTGGAGGCAAGAGCAGGAAAGAGCAGGCCAAAGGAAAAGAAAGAGGCATCATCCTCCTTCCCGGGGCTCTTGGTGACTGCTCTTGCCACCTGCTCCACTTGCTCCAGTGCTCTGCTCTTGCCTCCGCAGACCTCCTCCTTCCTTCTCCTTTTCCCCTTGCTCCTCCATTGCTTGCCATTGCTTTCTTTTTTCTCCTCTTCCACCCACCTCCTTTTTTCTTCCGTCTCCTCCTCCTCTGCTTGACTGCTCCGCCTCCTCCTCCTTTCACGTCTTCCTCCTGTCGCCACTTGTTGCTTTGGCCTCCATTGACATCCTCTTTCTTCCTCCTCCTCTTGCCTCATAGTGTCGCGGCCTTCTCTTACCTCCTCTTGCTTCCTCCTCCTCCACTTCCTCCTGCTCTTCCTCCTCCTCTTGCCTCCTCTTGCCTCTTGTTGCCTCCTCTGGCATCCTGGTCCGCACCCTCCTCTTGGCTCTTCTTGCCTCCGGTGGCATCCTCCTCCTCTTGCCTCCCCTCTCCTCCTCCTCGTCCGCCTTCTCTTGCCTCCTGTGACCTTCCTTAGTCAGCTGTTCCATCATGCTGCTGCTGCTCTTCTTGCTGCCTGCTGGAGGAGAGGGGAATATGAGGAGGAGGAGGAGGAGGCAAGAGGAAAAAACAGGGAGTAAGAGGAGACAGCAGGAGGAAAGTGGAAGAGGGGAAGGAGGTGGAGGACCTAACAAGGGCCAGGAGGAGGCAGGCGAAGGAGGAGCAGGTGGAGAAGGCACAGGAGACAAGAGAAGGCTGAGCAAGAGGAGGCAACAGGAGGCAGCAGAAGGCAAGAGTTGATGAGAGGAGGCCTGCGGGCTGCAGAAGAGGAGGCGACCGGTGGGAACGGGAGCCAGCAGGAGGCAAGAGAAGGTTTAGGAAGTTAGGGAGGATGAACAGACAAAAGACAACAGCAGGTAGGAGGAGGAGAGCAGGAGGAGGAGAGGCCACAGAAGGAAACCGGAGGCCAGAAGAGGCGTAACAGATGGAGAAGGAGGCGGAGCAGGAGGCAAGAGGAGGCAGGAGGTGGAGGTCAAAGAGCACGCAAGAGGAGGACAGAGCAGGACAGAACACGTAAAGAATGACTAGTCACAAGGAGGCAACCGGAAGAGAAAGAGGATGAGGCCACAAGATGCCCGGGGAGACAACAGGAGGCAAAAGCAGGAGGAGGAGAAGGCAACAGGGTAACAGGAGAAGGAAGAGGTGCCAGACACATTAGGCAATAGGCTTCAAGAAGAGGTGACAGAAGAGAAGGAGGAGAAGCATGAGTAGGAGTCGGTGGAGGAGCCATAGGGAACAAGGGGCCGAAGGAGGCAACGGAAGGAGTAGAAGGAATTAGCAGGAGGAAGCAATGGGAGGCCATAGGCTCCAGAAGGAAGAGGAGGGGGAGAGGTTGTTAGGGAGAAGAAGAGGTGTAAGTGGAGGAGGATGGAGAGGAGGAGAATCTGCAGGAGGAGGGAGCAGCCAAAGAGGAACTGGAGAAGGAGCAAGGGGACGAGGAATGGGAAGAGAAGGAGGATGATGAAGAGCAGGAGGCTATGCCGTACAAAGATGTGCAGGAACAAAAAGGGAGAAAAATCAGAAAAAGGGGAGGATGAGCAGGAGGCGGTGGAGTCAACGGGAGGAAGCAGGAGGCGACAGGATGAGGGAGGAGGCAAGTGGAGGCAAGAGCAGGAAAGAGCAGGCCAAAGGAAAAGAAAGAGGCATCATCCTCCTTCCCGGGGCTCTTGGTGACAGCTCTTGCCTCCTTCTCCACTTGCTCCAGTGCTCTGCTCTTGCCTCCGCAGACCTCCTCCTTCCTTCTCCTTTTCCCCTTGCTCCTCCATTGCTTGCCATTGCTTTCTTTTTTCTCCTCTTCCACCCACCTCCTTTTTTCTTCCGTCTCCTCCTCCTCTGCTTGACTGCTCCGCCTCCTCCTCCTTTCACGTCTTCCTCCTGTCGCCACTTGTTGCTTTGGCCTCCATTGACATCCTCTTTCTTCCTCCTCCTCTTGCCTCATAGTGTCGCGGCCTTCTCTTACCTCCTCTTGCTTCCTCCTCCTCCACTTCCTCCTGCTCTTCCTCCTCCTCTTGCCTCCTCTTGCCTCTTGTTGCCTCCTCTGGCATCCTGGTCCGCACCCTCCTCTTGGCTCTTCTTGCCTCCGGTGTCATCCTCCTCCTCTTGCCTCCCCTCTCCTCCTCCTCGTCCGCCTTCTCTTGCCTCCTGTGACCTTCCTTAGCCAGCTGTTCCATCATGCTGCTGCTGCTCTTCTTGCTGCCTGCTGGAGGAGAGGGGAATATGAGGAGGAGGAGGAGGAGGCAAGAGGAAAAAACAGGGAGTAAGAGGAGACAGCAGGAGGAAAGTGGAAGAGGGGAAGGAGGTGGAGGACCTAACAAGGGCCAGGAGGAGGCAGGCGAAGGAGGAGCAGGTGGAGAAGGCACAGGAGACAAGAGAAGGCTGAGCAAGAGGAGGCAACAGGAGGCAGCAGAAGGCAAGAGTTGATGAGAGGAGGCCTGCGGGCTGCAGAAGAGGAGGCGACCGGTGGGAACGGGAGCCAGCAAGAGGCAAGAGAAGGTTTAGGAAGTTAGGGAGGATGAACAGACAAAAGACAACAGCAGGTAGGAGGAGGAGAGCAGGAGGAGGAGAGGCCACAGAAGGAAACCGGAGGCCAGAAGAGGCGTAACAGATGGAGAAGGAGGCGGAGCAGGAGGCAAGAGGAGGCAGGAGGTGGAGGTCAAAGAGCACGCAAGAGGAGGACAGAGCAGGACAGAACACGTAAAGAATGACTAGTCACAAGGAGGCAACCGGAAGAGAAAGAGGATGAGGCCACAAGATGCCCGGGGAGACAACAGGAGGCAAAAGCAGGAGGAGGAGAAGGCAACAGGGTAACAGGAGAAGGAAGAGGTGCCAGACACATTAGGCAATAGGGTTCAAGAAGAGGTGACAGAAGAGAAGGAGGAGAAGCATGAGTAGGAGTCGGTGGAGGAGCCATAGGGAACAAGGGGCCGAAGGAGGCAACGGAAGGAGTAGAAGGAATTAGCAGGAGGAAGCAATGGGAGGCCATAGGCTCCAGAAGGAAGAGGAGGGGGAGAGGTTGTTAGGGAGAAGAAGAGGTGTAAGTGGAGGAGGATGGAGAGGAGGAGAATCTGCAGGAGGAGGGAGCAGCCAAAGAGGAACTGGAGAAGGAGCAAGGGGACGAGGAATGGGAAGAGAAGGAGGATGATGAAGAGCAGGAGGCTATGCCGTACAAAGATGTGCAGGAACAAAAAGGGAGAAAAATCAGAAAAAGGGGAGGATGAGCAGGCGGCGGTGGAGTCAACGGGAGGAAGCAGGAGGCGACAGGATGAGGGAGGAGGCAAGTGGAGGCAAGAGCAGGAAAGAGCAGGCCAAAGGAAAAGAAAGAGGCATCATCCTCCTTCCCGGGGCTCTTGGTGACAGCTCTTGCCTCCTTCTCCACTTGCTCCAGTGCTCTGCTCTTGCCTCCGCAGACCTCCTCCTTCCTTCTCCTTTTCCCCTTGCTCCTCCATTGCTTGCCATTGCTTTCTTTTTTCTCCTCTTCCACCCACCTCCTTTTTTCTTCCGTCTCCTCCTCCTCTGCTTGACTGCTCCGCCTCCTCCTCCTTTCACGTCTTCCTCCTGTCGCCACTTGTTGCTTTGGCCTCCTTTGACATCCTCTTTCTTCCTCCTCCGCTTGCCTCATAGTGTCGCGGCCTTCTCTTACCTCCTCTTGCTTCCTCCTCCTCCACTTCCTCCTGCTCTTCCTCCTCCTCTTGCCTCCTCTTGCCTCTTGTTGCCTCCTCTGGCATCCTGGTCCGCACCCTCCTCTTGGCTCTTCTTGCCTCCGGTGTCATCCTCCTCCTCTTGCCTCCCCTCTCCTCCTCCTCGTCCGCCTTCTCTTGCCTCCTGTGACCTTCCTTAGCCAGCTGTTCCATCATGCTGCTGCTGCTCTTCTTGCTGCCTGCTGGAGGAGAGGGGAATATGAGGAGGAGGAGGAGGAGGCAAGAGGAAAAAACAGGGAGTAAGAGGAGACAGCAGGAGGAAAGTGGAAGAGGGGAAGGAGGTGGAGGACCTAACAAGGGCCAGGAGGAGGCAGGCGAAGGAGGAGCAGGTGGAGAAGGCACAGGAGACAAGAGAAGGCTGAGCAAGAGGAGGCAACAGGAGGCAGCAGAAGGCAAGAGTTGATGAGAGGAGGCCTGCGGGCTGCAGAAGAGGAGGCGACCGGTGGGAACGGGAGCCAGCAGGAGGCAAGAGAAGGTTTAGGAAGTTAGGGAGGATGAACAGACAAAAGACAACAGCAGGTAGGAGGAGGAGAGCAGGAGGAGGAGAGGCCACAGAAGGAAACCGGAGGCCAGAAGAGGCGTAACAGATGGAGAAGGAGGCGGAGCAGGAGGCAAGAGGAGGCAGGAGGTGGAGGTCAAAGAGCACGCAAGAGGAGGACAGAGCAGGACAGAACACGTAAAGAATGACTAGTCACAAGGAGGCAACCGGAAGAGAAAGAGGATGAGGCCACAAGATGCCCGGGGAGACAACAGGAGGCAAAAGCAGGAGGAGGAGAAGGCAACAGGGTAACAGGAGAAGGAAGAGGTGCCAGACACATTAGGCAATAGGGTTCAAGAAGAGGTGACAGAAGAGAAGGAGGAGAAGCATGAGTAGGAGTCGGTGGAGGAGCCATAGGGAACAAGGGGCCGAAGGAGGCAACGGAAGGAGTAGAAGGAATTAGCAGGAGGAAGCAATGGGAGGCCATAGGCTCCAGAAGGAAGAGGAGGGGGAGAGGTTGTTAGGGAGAAGAAGAGGTGTAAGTGGAGGAGGATGGAGAGGAGGAGAATCTGCAGGAGGAGGGAGCAGCCAAAGAGGAACTGGAGAAGGAGCAAGGGGACGAGGAATGGGAAGAGAAGGAGGATGATGAAGAGCAGGAGGCTATGCCGTACAAAGATGTGCAGGAACAAAAAGGGAGAAAAATCAGAAAAAGGGGAGGATGAGCAGGAGGCGGTGGAGTCAACGGGAGGAAGCAGGAGGCGACAGGATGAGGGAGGAGGCAAGTGGAGGCAAGAGCAGGAAAGAGCAGGCCAAAGGAAAAGAAAGAGGCATCATCCTCCTTCCCGGGGCTCTTGGTGACAGCTCTTGCCTCCTTCTCCACTTGCTCCAGTGCTCTGCTCTTGCCTCCGCAGACCTCCTCCTTCCTTCTCCTTTTCCCCTTGCTCCTCCATTGCTTGCCATTGCTTTCTTTTTTCTCCTCTTCCACCCACCTCCTTTTTTCTTCCGTCTCCTCCTCCTCTGCTTGACTGCTCCGCCTCCTCCTCCTTTCACGTCTTCCTCCTGTCGCCACTTGTTGCTTTGGCCTCCTTTGACATCCTCTTTCTTCCTCCTCCGCTTGCCTCATAGTGTCGCGGCCTTCTCTTACCTCCTCTTGCTTCCTCCTCCTCCACTTCCTCCTGCTCTTCCTCCTCCTCTTGCCTCCTCTTGCCTCTTGTTGCCTCCTCTGGCATCCTGGTCCGCACCCTCCTCTTGGCTCTTCTTGCCTCCGGTGTCATCCTCCTCCTCTTGCCTCCCCTCTCCTCCTCCTCGTCCGCCTTCTCTTGCCTCCTGTGACCTTCCTTAGCCAGCTGTTCCATCATGCTGCTGCTGCTCTTCTTGCTGCCTGCTGGAGGAGAGGGGAATATGAGGAGGAGGAGGAGGAGGCAAGAGGAAAAAACAGGGAGTAAGAGGAGACAGCAGGAGGAAAGTGGAAGAGGGGAAGGAGGTGGAGGACCTAACAAGGGCCAGGAGGAGGCAGGCGAAGGAGGAGCAGGTGGAGAAGGCACAGGAGACAAGAGAAGGCTGAGCAAGAGGAGGCAACAGGAGGCAGCAGAAGGCAAGAGTTGATGAGAGGAGGCCTGCGGGCTGCAGAAGAGGAGGCGACCGGTGGGAACGGGAGCCAGCAGGAGGCAAGAGAAGGTTTAGGAAGTTAGGGAGGATGAACAGACAAAAGACAACAGCAGGTAGGAGGAGGAGAGCAGGAGGAGGAGAGGCCACAGAAGGAAACCGGAGGCCAGAAGAGGCGTAACAGATGGAGAAGGAGGCGGAGCAGGAGGCAAGAGGAGGCAGGAGGTGGAGGTCAAAGAGCACGCAAGAGGAGGACAGAGCAGGACAGAACACGTAAAGAATGACTAGTCACAAGGAGGCAACCGGAAGAGAAAGAGGATGAGGCCACAAGATGCCCGGGGAGACAACAGGAGGCAAAAGCAGGAGGAGGAGAAGGCAACAGGGTAACAGGAGAAGGAAGAGGTGCCAGACACATTAGGCAATAGGGTTCAAGAAGAGGTGACAGAAGAGAAGGAGGAGAAGCATGAGTAGGAGTCGGTGGAGGAGCCATAGGGAACAAGGGGCCGAAGGAGGCAACGGAAGGAGTAGAAGGAATTAGCAGGAGGAAGCAATGGGAGGCCATAGGCTCCAGAAGGAAGAGGAGGGGGAGAGGTTGTTAGGGAGAAGAAGAGGTGTAAGTGGAGGAGGATGGAGAGGAGGAGAATCTGCAGGAGGAGGGAGCAGCCAAAGAGGAACTGGAGAAGGAGCAAGGGGACGAGGAATGGGAAGAGAAGGAGGATGATGAAGAGCAGGAGGCTATGCCGTACAAAGATGTGCAGGAACAAAAAGGGAGAAAAATCAGAAAAAGGGGAGGATGAGCAGGAGGCGGTGGAGTCAACAGGAGGAAGCAGGAGGCGACAGGATGAGGGAGGAGGCAAGTGGAGGCAAGAGCAGGAAAGAGCAGGCCAAAGGAAAAGAAAGAGGCATCATCCTCCTTCCCGGGGCTCTTGGTGACAGCTCTTGCCTCCTTCTCCACTTGCTCCAGTGCTCTGCTCTTGCCTCCGCAGACCTCCTCCTTCCTTCTCCTTTTCCCCTTGCTCCTCCATTGCTTGCCATTGCTTTCTTTTTTCTCCTCTTCCACCCACCTCCTTTTTTCTTCCGTCTCCTCCTCCTCTGCTTGACTGCTCCGCCTCCTCCTCCTTTCACGTCTTCCTCCTGTCGCCACTTGTTGCTTTGGCCTCCATTGACATCCTCTTTCTTCCTCCTCCTCTTGCCTCATAGTGTCGCGGCCTTCTCTTACCTCCTCTTGCTTCCTCCTCCTCCACTTCCTCCTGCTCTTCCTCCTCCTCTTGCCTCCTCTTGCCTCTTGTTGCCTCCTCTGGCATCCTGGTCCGCACCCTCCTCTTGGCTCTTCTTGCCTCCGGTGTCATCCTCCTCCTCTTGCCTCCCCTCTCCTCCTCCTCGTCCGCCTTCTCTTGCCTCCTGTGACCTTCCTTAGCCAGCTGTTCCATCATGCTGCTGCTGCTCTTCTTGCTGCCTGCTGGAGGAGAGGGGAATATGAGGAGGAGGAGGAGGAGGCAAGAGGAAAAAACAGGGAGTAAGAGGAGACAGCAGGAGGAAAGTGGAAGAGGGGAAGGAGGTGGAGGACCTAACAAGGGCCAGGAGGAGGCAGGCGAAGGAGGAGCAGGTGGAGAAGGCACAGGAGACAAGAGAAGGCTGAGCAAGAGGAGGCAACAGGAGGCAGCAGAAGGCAAGAGTTGATGAGAGGAGGCCTGCGGGCTGCAGAAGAGGAGGCGACCGGTGGGAACGGGAGCCAGCAGGAGGCAAGAGAAGGTTTAGGAAGTTAGGGAGGATGAACAGACAAAAGACAACAGCAGGTAGGAGGAGGAGAGCAGGAGGAGGAGAGGCCACAGAAGGAAACCGGAGGCCAGAAGAGGCGTAACAGATGGAGAAGGAGGCGGAGCAGGAGGCAAGAGGAGGCAGGAGGTGGAGGTCAAAGAGCACGCAAGAGGAGGACAGAGCAGGACAGAACACGTAAAGAATGACTAGTCACAAGGAGGCAACCGGAAGAGAAAGAGGATGAGGCCACAAGATGCCCGGGGAGACAACAGGAGGCAAAAGCAGGAGGAGGAGAAGGCAACAGGGTAACAGGAGAAGGAAGAGGTGCAAGACACATTAGGCAATAGGGTTCAAGAAGAGGTGACAGAAGAGAAGGAGGAGAAGCATGAGTAGGAGTCGGTGGAGGAGCCATAGGGAACAAGGGGCCGAAGGAGGCAACGGAAGGAGTAGAAGGAATTAGCAGGAGGAAGCAATGGGAGGCCATAGGCTCCAGAAGGAAGAGGAGGGGGAGAGGTTGTTAGGGAGAAGAAGAGGTGTAAGTGGAGGAGGATGGAGAGGAGGAGAATCTGCAGGAGGAGGGAGCAGCCAAAGAGGAACTGGAGAAGGAGCAAGGGGACGAGGAATGGGAAGAGAAGGAGGATGATGAAGAGCAGGAGGCTATGCCGTACAAAGATGTGCAGGAACAAAAAGGGAGAAAAATCAGAAAAAGGGGAGGATGAGCAGGAGGCGGTGGAGTCAACGGGAGGAAGCAGGAGGCGACAGGATGAGGGAGGAGGCAAGTGGAGGCAAGAGCAGGAAAGAGCAGGCCAAAGGAAAAGAAAGAGGCATCATCCTCCTTCCCGGGGCTCTTGGTGACTGCTCTTGCCTCCTCCTCCACTTGCTCCAGTGCTCTGCTCTTGCCTCCGCAGACCTCCTCCTTCCTTCTCCTTTTCCCCTTGCTCCTCCATTGCTTGCCATTGCTTTCTTTTTTCTCCTCTTCCACCCACCTCCTTTTTTCTTCCGTCTCCTCCTCCTCTGCTTGACTGCTCCGCCTCCTCCTCCTTTCACGTCTTCCTCCTGTCGCCACTTGTTGCTTTGGCCTCCATTGACATCCTCTTTCTTCCTCCTCCTCTTGCCTCATAGTGTCGCGGCCTTCTCTTACCTCCTCTTGCTTCCTCCTCCTCCACTTCCTCCTGCTCTTCCTCCTCCTCTTGCCTCCTCTTGCCTCTTGTTGCCTCCTCTGGCATCCTGGTCCGCACCCTCCTCTTGGCTCTTCTTGCCTCCGGTGTCATCCTCCTCCTCTTGCCTCCCCTCTCCTCCTCCTCGTCCGCCTTCTCTTGCCTCCTGTGACCTTCCTTAGCCAGCTGTTCCATCATGCTGCTGCTGCTCTTCTTGCTGCCTGCTGGAGGAGAGGGGAATATGAGGAGGAGGAGGAGGAGGCAAGAGGAAAAAACAGGGAGTAAGAGGAGACAGCAGGAGGAAAGTGGAAGAGGGGAAGGAGGTGGAGGACCTAACAAGGGCCAGGAGGAGGCAGGCGAAGGAGGAGCAGGTGGAGAAGGCACAGGAGACAAGAGAAGGCTGAGCAAGAGGAGGCAACAGGAGGCAGCAGAAGGCAAGAGTTGATGAGAGGAGGCCTGCGGGCTGCAGAAGAGGAGGCGACCGGTGGGAACGGGAGCCAGCAGGAGGCAAGAGAAGGTTTAGGAAGTTAGGGAGGATGAACAGACAAAAGACAACAGCAGGTAGGAGGAGGAGAGCAGGAGGAGGAGAGGCCACAGAAGGAAACCGGAGGCCAGAAGAGGCGTAACAGATGGAGAAGGAGGCGGAGCAGGAGGCAAGAGGAGGCAGGAGGTGGAGGTCAAAGAGCACGCAAGAGGAGGACAGAGCAGGACAGAACACGTAAAGAATGACTAGTCACAAGGAGGCAACCGGAAGAGAAAGAGGATGAGGCCACAAGATGCCCGGGGAGACAACAGGAGGCAAAAGCAGGAGGAGGAGAAGGCAACAGGGTAACAGGAGAAGGAAGAGGTGCCAGACACATTAGGCAATAGGGTTCAAGAAGAGGTGACAGAAGAGAAGGAGGAGAAGCATGAGTAGGAGTCGGTGGAGGAGCCATAGGGAACAAGGGGCCGAAGGAGGCAACGGAAGGAGTAGAAGGAATTAGCAGGAGGAAGCAATGGGAGGCCATAGGCTCCAGAAGGAAGAGGAGGGGGAGAGGTTGTTAGGGAGAAGAAGAGGTGTAAGTGGAGGAGGATGGAGAGGAGGAGAATCTGCAGGAGGAGGGAGCAGCCAAAGAGGAACTGGAGAAGGAGCAAGGGGACGAGGAATGGGAAGAGAAGGAGGATGATGAAGAGCAGGAGGCTATGCCGTACAAAGATGTGCAGGAACAAAAAGGGAGAAAAATCAGAAAAAGGGGAGGATGAGCAGGAGGCGGTGGAGTCAACAGGAGGAAGCAGGAGGCGACAGGATGAGGGAGGAGGCAAGTGGAGGCAAGAGCAGGAAAGAGCAGGCCAAAGGAAAAGAAAGAGGCATCATCCTCCTTCCCGGGGCTCTTGGTGACAGCTCTTGCCTCCTTCTCCACTTGCTCCAGTGCTCTGCTCTTGCCTCCGCAGACCTCCTCCTTCCTTCTCCTTTTCCCCTTGCTCCTCCATTGCTTGCCATTGCTTTCTTTTTTCTCCTCTTCCACCCACCTCCTTTTTTCTTCCGTCTCCTCCTCCTCTGCTTGACTGCTCCGCCTCCTCCTCCTTTCACGTCTTCCTCCTGTCGCCACTTGTTGCTTTGGCCTCCATTGACATCCTCTTTCTTCCTCCTCCTCTTGCCTCATAGTGTCGCGGCCTTCTCTTACCTCCTCTTGCTTCCTCCTCCTCCACTTCCTCCTGCTCTTCCTCCTCCTCTTGCCTCCTCTTGCCTCTTGTTGCCTCCTCTGGCATCCTGGTCCGCACCCTCCTCTTGGCTCTTCTTGCCTCCGGTGTCATCCTCCTCCTCTTGCCTCCCCTCTCCTCCTCCTCGTCCGCCTTCTCTTGCCTCCTGTGACCTTCCTTAGCCAGCTGTTCCATCATGCTGCTGCTGCTCTTCTTGCTGCCTGCTGGAGGAGAGGGGAATATGAGGAGGAGGAGGAGGAGGCAAGAGGAAAAAACAGGGAGTAAGAGGAGACAGCAGGAGGAAAGTGGAAGAGGGGAAGGAGGTGGAGGACCTAACAAGGGCCAGGAGGAGGCAGGCGAAGGAGGAGCAGGTGGAGAAGGCACAGGAGACAAGAGAAGGCTGAGCAAGAGGAGGCAACAGGAGGCAGCAGAAGGCAAGAGTTGATGAGAGGAGGCCTGCGGGCTGCAGAAGAGGAGGCGACCGGTGGGAACGGGAGCCAGCAGGAGGCAAGAGAAGGTTTAGGAAGTTAGGGAGGATGAACAGACAAAAGACAACAGCAGGTAGGAGGAGGAGAGCAGGAGGAGGAGAGGCCACAGAAGGAAACCGGAGGCCAGAAGAGGCGTAACAGATGGAGAAGGAGGCGGAGCAGGAGGCAAGAGGAGGCAGGAGGTGGAGGTCAAAGAGCACGCAAGAGGAGGACAGAGCAGGACAGAACACGTAAAGAATGACTAGTCACAAGGAGGCAGCCGGAAGAGAAAGAGGATGAGGCCACAAGATGCCCGGGGAGACAACAGGAGGCAAAAGCAGGAGGAGGAGAAGGCAACAGGGTAACAGGAGAAGGAAGAGGTGCCAGACACATTAGGCAATAGGGTTCAAGAAGAGGTGACAGAAGAGAAGGAGGAGAAGCATGAGTAGGAGTCGGTGGAGGAGCCATAGGGAACAAGGGGCCGAAGGAGGCAACGGAAGGAGTAGAAGGAATTAGCAGGAGGAAGCAATGGGAGGCCATAGGCTCCAGAAGGAAGAGGAGGGGGAGAGGTTGTTAGGGAGAAGAAGAGGTGTAAGTGGAGGAGGATGGAGAGGAGGAGAATCTGCAGGAGGAGGGAGCAGCCAAAGAGGAACTGGAGAAGGAGCAAGGGGACGAGGAATGGGAAGAGAAGGAGGATGATGAAGAGCAGGAGGCTATGCCGTACAAAGATGTGCAGGAACAAAAAGGGAGAAAAATCAGAAAAAGGGGAGGATGAGCAGGAGGCGGTGGAGTCAACGGGAGGAAGCAGGAGGCGACAGGATGAGGGAGGAGGCAAGTGGAGGCAAGAGCAGGAAAGAGCAGGCCAAAGGAAAAGAAAGAGGCATCATCCTCCTTCCCGGGGCTCTTGGTGACAGCTCTTGCCTCCTTCTCCACTTGCTCCAGTGCTCTGCTCTTGCCTCCGCAGACCTCCTCCTTCCTTCTCCTTTTCCCCTTGCTCCTCCATTGCTTGCCATTGCTTTCTTTTTTCTCCTCTTCCACCCACCTCCTTTTTTCTTCCGTCTCCTCCTCCTCTGCTTGACTGCTCCGCCTCCTCCTCCTTTCACGTCTTCCTCCTGTCGCCACTTGTTGCTTTGGCCTCCATTGACATCCTCTTTCTTCCTCCTCCTCTTGCCTCATAGTGTCGCGGCCTTCTCTTACCTCCTCTTGCTTCCTCCTCCTCCACTTCCTCCTGCTCTTCCTCCTCCTCTTGCCTCCTCTTGCCTCTTGTTGCCTCCTCTGGCATCCTGGTCCGCACCCTCCTCTTGGCTCTTCTTGCCTCCGGTGGCATCCTCCTCCTCTTGCCTCCCCTCTCCTCCTCCTCGTCCGCCTTCTCTTGCCTCCTGTGACCTTCCTTAGCCAGCTGTTCCATCATGCTGCTGCTGCTCTTCTTGCTGCCTGCTGGAGGAGAGGGGAATATGAGGAGGAGGAGGAGGAGGCAAGAGGAAAAAACAGGGAGTAAGAGGAGACAGCAGGAGGAAAGTGGAAGAGGGGAAGGAGGTGGAGGACCTAACAAGGGCCAGGAGGAGGCAGGCGAAGGAGGAGCAGGTGGAGAAGGCACAGGAGACAAGAGAAGGCTGAGCAAGAGGAGGCAACAGGAGGCAGCAGAAGGCAAGAGTTGATGAGAGGAGGCCTGCGGGCTGCAGAAGAGGAGGCGACCGGTGGGAACGGGAGCCAGCAGGAGGCAAGAGAAGGTTTAGGAAGTTAGGGAGGATGAACAGACAAAAGACAACAGCAGGTAGGAGGAGGAGAGCAGGAGGAGGAGAGGCCACAGAAGGAAACCGGAGGCCAGAAGAGGCGTAACAGATGGAGAAGGAGGCGGAGCAGGAGGCAAGAGGAGGCAGGAGGTGGAGGTCAAAGAGCACGCAAGAGGAGGACAGAGCAGGACAGAACACGTAAAGAATGACTAGTCACAAGGAGGCAACCGGAAGAGAAAGAGGATGAGGCCACAAGATGCCCGGGGAGAGAACAGGAGGCAAAAGCAGGAGGAGGAGAAGGCAACAGGGTAACAGGAGAAGGAAGAGGTGCCAGACACATTAGGCAATAGGGTTCAAGAAGAGGTGACAGAAGAGAAGGAGGAGAAGCATGAGTAGGAGTCGGTGGAGGAGCCATAGGGAACAAGGGGCCGAAGGAGGCAACGGAAGGAGTAGAAGGAATTAGCAGGAGGAAGCAATGGGAGGCCATAGGCTCCAGAAGGAAGAGGAGGGGGAGAGGTTGTTAGGGAGAAGAAGAGGTGTAAGTGGAGGAGGATGGAGAGGAGGAGAATCTGCAGGAGGAGGGAGCAGCCAAAGAGGAACTGGAGAAGGAGCAAGGGGACGAGGAATGGGAAGAGAAGGAGGATGATGAAGAGCAGGAGGCTATGCCGTACAAAGATGTGCAGGAACAAAAAGGGAGAAGAATCAGAAAAAGGGGAGGATGAGCAGGCGGCGGTGGAGTCAACGGGAGGAAGCAGGAGGCGACAGGATGAGGGAGGAGGCAAGTGGAGGCAAGAGCAGGAAAGAGCAGGCCAAAGGAAAAGAAAGAGGCATCATCCTCCTTCCCGGGGCTCTTGGTGACAGCTCTTGCCTCCTTCTCCACTTGCTCCAGTGCTCTGCTCTTGCCTCCGCAGACCTCCTCCTTCCTTCTCCTTTTCCCCTTGCTCCTCCATTGCTTGCCATTGCTTTCTTTTTTCTCCTCTTCCACCCACCTCCTTTTTTCTTCCGTCTCCTCCTCCTCTGCTTGACTGCTCCGCCTCCTCCTCCTTTCACGTCTTCCTCCTGTCGCCACTTGTTGCTTTGGCCTCCTTTGACATCCTCTTTCTTCCTCCTCCGCTTGCCTCATAGTGTCGCGGCCTTCTCTTACCTCCTCTTGCTTCCTCCTCCTCCACTTCCTCCTGCTCTTCCTCCTCCTCTTGCCTCCTCTTGCCTCTTGTTGCCTCCTCTGGCATCCTGGTCCACACCCTCCTCTTGGCTCTTCTTGCCTCCGGTGTCATCCTCCTCCTCTTGCCTCCCCTCTCCTCCTCCTCGTCCGCCTTCTCTTGCCTCCTGTGACCTTCCTTAGCCAGCTGTTCCATCATGCTGCTGCTGCTCTTCTTGCTGCCTGCTGGAGGAGAGGGGAATATGAGGAGGAGGAGGAGGAGGCAAGAGGAAAAAACAGGGAGTAAGAGGAGACAGCAGGAGGAAAGTGGAAGAGGGGAAGGAGGTGGAGGACCTAACAAGGGCCAGGAGGAGGCAGGCGAAGGAGGAGCAGGGGGAGAAGGCACAGGAGACAAGAGAAGGCTGAGCAAGAGGAGGCAACAGGAGGCAGCAGAAGGCAAGAGTTGATGAGAGGAGGCCTGCGGGCTGCAGAAGAGGAGGCGACCGGTGGGAACGGGAGCCAGCAGGAGGCAAGAGAAGGTTTAGGAAGTTAGGGAGGATGAACAGACAAAAGACAACAGCAGGTAGGAGGAGGAGAGCAGGAGGAGGAGAGGCCACAGAAGGAAACCGGAGGCCAGAAGAGGCGTAACAGATGGAGAAGGAGGCGGAGCAGGAGGCAAGAGGAGGCAGGAGGTGGAGGTCAAAGAGCACGCAAGAGGAGGACAGAGCAGGACAGAACACGTAAAGAATGACTAGTCACAAGGAGGCAACCGGAAGAGAAAGAGGATGAGGCCACAAGATGCCCGGGGAGACAACAGGAGGCAAAAGCAGGAGGAGGAGAAGGCAACAGGGTAACAGGAGAAGGAAGAGGTGCCAGACACATTAGGCAATAGGGTTCAAGAAGAGGTGACAGAAGAGAAGGAGGAGAAGCATGAGTAGGAGTCGGTGGAGGAGCCATAGGGAACAAGGGGCCGAAGGAGGCAACGGAAGGAGTAGAAGGAATTAGCAGGAGGAAGCAATGGGAGGCCATAGGCTCCAGAAGGAAGAGGAGGGGGAGAGGTTGTTAGGGAGAAGAAGAGGTGTAAGTGGAGGAGGATGGAGAGGAGGAGAATCTGCAGGAGGAGGGAGCAGCCAAAGAGGAACTGGAGAAGGAGCAAGGGGACGAGGAATGGGAAGAGAAGGAGGATGATGAAGAGCAGGAGGCTATGCCGTACAAAGATGTGCAGGAACAAAAAGGGAGAAAAATCAGAAAAAGGGGAGGATGAGCAGGAGGCGGTGGAGTCAACAGGAGGAAGCAGGAGGCGACAGGATGAGGGAGGAGGCAAGTGGAGGCAAGAGCAGGAAAGAGCAGGCCAAAGGAAAAGAAAGAGGCATCATCCTCCTTCCCGGGGCTCTTGGTGACAGCTCTTGCCTCCTTCTCCACTTGCTCCAGTGCTCTGCTCTTGCCTCCGCAGACCTCCTCCTTCCTTCTCCTTTTCCCCTTGCTCCTCCATTGCTTGCCATTGCTTTCTTTTTTCTCCTCTTCCACCCACCTCCTTTTTTCTTCCGTCTCCTCCTCCTCTGCTTGACTGCTCCGCCTCCTCCTCCTTTCACGTCTTCCTCCTGTCGCCACTTGTTGCTTTGGCCTCCATTGACATCCTCTTTCTTCCTCCTCCTCTTGCCTCATAGTGTCGCGGCCTTCTCTTACCTCCTCTTGCTTCCTCCTCCTCCACTTCCTCCTGCTCTTCCTCCTCCTCTTGCCTCCTCTTGCCTCTTGTTGCCTCCTCTGGCATCCTGGTCCGCACCCTCCTCTTGGCTCTTCTTGCCTCCGGTGTCATCCTCCTCCTCTTGCCTCCCCTCTCCTCCTCCTCGTCCGCCTTCTCTTGCCTCCTGTGACCTTCCTTAGCCAGCTGTTCCATCATGCTGCTGCTGCTCTTCTTGCTGCCTGCTGGAGGAGAGGGGAATATGAGGAGGAGGAGGAGGAGGCAAGAGGAAAAAACAGGGAGTAAGAGGAGACAGCAGGAGGAAAGTGGAAGAGGGGAAGGAGGTGGAGGACCTAACAAGGGCCAGGAGGAGGCAGGCGAAGGAGGAGCAGGTGGAGAAGGCACAGGAGACAAGAGAAGGCTGAGCAAGAGGAGGCAACAGGAGGCAGCAGAAGGCAAGAGTTGATGAGAGGAGGCCTGCGGGCTGCAGAAGAGGAGGCGACCGGTGGGAACGGGAGCCAGCAGGAGGCAAGAGAAGGTTTAGGAAGTTAGGGAGGATGAACAGACAAAAGACAACAGCAGGTAGGAGGAGGAGAGCAGGAGGAGGAGAGGCCACAGAAGGAAACCGGAGGCCAGAAGAGGCGTAACAGATGGAGAAGGAGGCGGAGCAGGAGGCAAGAGGAGGCAGGAGGTGGAGGTCAAAGAGCACGCAAGAGGAGGACAGAGCAGGACAGAACACGTAAAGAATGACTAGTCACAAGGAGGCAGCCGGAAGAGAAAGAGGATGAGGCCACAAGATGCCCGGGGAGACAACAGGAGGCAAAAGCAGGAGGAGGAGAAGGCAACAGGGTAACAGGAGAAGGAAGAGGTGCCAGACACATTAGGCAATAGGGTTCAAGAAGAGGTGACAGAAGAGAAGGAGGAGAAGCATGAGTAGGAGTCGGTGGAGGAGCCATAGGGAACAAGGGGCCGAAGGAGGCAACGGAAGGAGTAGAAGGAATTAGCAGGAGGAAGCAATGGGAGGCCATAGGCTCCAGAAGGAAGAGGAGGGGGAGAGGTTGTTAGGGAGAAGAAGAGGTGTAAGTGGAGGAGGATGGAGAGGAGGAGAATCTGCAGGAGGAGGGAGCAGCCAAAGAGGAACTGGAGAAGGAGCAAGGGGACGAGGAATGGGAAGAGAAGGAGGATGATGAAGAGCAGGAGGCTATGCCGTACAAAGATGTGCAGGAACAAAAAGGGAGAAAAATCAGAAAAAGGGGAGGATGAGCAGGAGGCGGTGGAGTCAACGGGAGGAAGCAGGAGGCGACAGGATGAGGGAGGAGGCAAGTGGAGGCAAGAGCAGGAAAGAGCAGGCCAAAGGAAAAGAAAGAGGCATCATCCTCCTTCCCGGGGCTCTTGGTGACAGCTCTTGCCTCCTTCTCCACTTGCTCCAGTGCTCTGCTCTTGCCTCCGCAGACCTCCTCCTTCCTTCTCCTTTTCCCCTTGCTCCTCCATTGCTTGCCATTGCTTTCTTTTTTCTCCTCTTCCACCCACCTCCTTTTGTCTTCCGTCTCCTCCTCCTCTGCTTGACTGCTCCGCCTCCTCCTCCTTTCACGTCTTCCTCCTGTCGCCACTTGTTGCTTTGGCCTCCATTGACATCCTCTTTCTTCCTCCTCCTCTTGCCTCATAGTGTCGCGGCCTTCTCTTACCTCCTCTTGCTTCCTCCTCCTCCACTTCCTCCTGCTCTTCCTCCTCCTCTTGCCTCCTCTTGCCTCTTGTTGCCTCCTCTGGCATCCTGGTCCGCACCCTCCTCTTGGCTCTTCTTGCCTCCGGTGGCATCCTCCTCCTCTTGCCTCCCCTCTCCTCCTCCTCGTCCGCCTTCTCTTGCCTCCTGTGACCTTCCTTAGCCAGCTGTTCCATCATGCTGCTGCTGCTCTTCTTGCTGCCTGCTGGAGGAGAGGGGAATATGAGGAGGAGGAGGAGGAGGCAAGAGGAAAAAACAGGGAGTAAGAGGAGACAGCAGGAGGAAAGTGGAAGAGGGGAAGGAGGTGGAGGACCTAACAAGGGCCAGGAGGAGGCAGGCGAAGGAGGAGCAGGTGGAGAAGGCACAGGAGACAAGAGAAGGCTGAGCAAGAGGAGGCAACAGGAGGCAGCAGAAGGCAAGAGTTGATGAGAGGAGGCCTGCGGGCTGCAGAAGAGGAGGCGACCGGTGGGAACGGGAGCCAGCAGGAGGCAAGAGAAGGTTTAGGAAGTTAGGGAGGATGAACAGACAAAAGACAACAGCAGGTAGGAGGAGGAGAGCAGGAGGAGGAGAGGCCACAGAAGGAAACCGGAGGCCAGAAGAGGCGTAACAGATGGAGAAGGAGGCGGAGCAGGAGGCAAGAGGAGGCAGGAGGTGGAGGTCAAAGAGCACGCAAGAGGAGGACAGAGCAGGACAGAACACGTAAAGAATGACTAGTCACAAGGAGGCAACCGGAAGAGAAAGAGGATGAGGCCACAAGATGCCCGGGGAGAGAACAGGAGGCAAAAGCAGGAGGAGGAGAAGGCAACAGGGTAACAGGAGAAGGAAGAGGTGCCAGACACATTAGGCAATAGGGTTCAAGAAGAGGTGACAGAAGAGAAGGAGGAGAAGCATGAGTAGGAGTCGGTGGAGGAGCCATAGGGAACAAGGGGCCGAAGGAGGCAACGGAAGGAGTAGAAGGAATTAGCAGGAGGAAGCAATGGGAGGCCATAGGCTCCAGAAGGAAGAGGAGGGGGAGAGGTTGTTAGGGAGAAGAAGAGGTGTAAGTGGAGGAGGATGGAGAGGAGGAGAATCTGCAGGAGGAGGGAGCAGCCAAAGAGGAACTGGAGAAGGAGCAAGGGGACGAGGAATGGGAAGAGAAGGAGGATGATGAAGAGCAGGAGGCTATGCCGTACAAAGATGTGCAGGAACAAAAAGGGAGAAGAATCAGAAAAAGGGGAGGATGAGCAGGCGGCGGTGGAGTCAACGGGAGGAAGCAGGAGGCGACAGGATGAGGGAGGAGGCAAGTGGAGGCAAGAGCAGGAAAGAGCAGGCCAAAGGAAAAGAAAGAGGCATCATCCTCCTTCCCGGGGCTCTTGGTGACAGCTCTTGCCTCCTTCTCCACTTGCTCCAGTGCTCTGCTCTTGCCTCCGCAGACCTCCTCCTTCCTTCTCCTTTTCCCCTTGCTCCTCCATTGCTTGCCATTGCTTTCTTTTTTCTCCTCTTCCACCCACCTCCTTTTTTCTTCCGTCTCCTCCTCCTCTGCTTGACTGCTCCGCCTCCTCCTCCTTTCACGTCTTCCTCCTGTCGCCACTTGTTGCTTTGGCCTCCTTTGACATCCTCTTTCTTCCTCCTCCGCTTGCCTCATAGTGTCGCGGCCTTCTCTTACCTCCTCTTGCTTCCTCCTCCTCCACTTCCTCCTGCTCTTCCTCCTCCTCTTGCCTCCTCTTGCCTCTTGTTGCCTCCTCTGGCATCCTGGTCCACACCCTCCTCTTGGCTCTTCTTGCCTCCGGTGTCATCCTCCTCCTCTTGCCTCCCCTCTCCTCCTCCTCGTCCGCCTTCTCTTGCCTCCTGTGACCTTCCTTAGCCAGCTGTTCCATCATGCTGCTGCTGCTCTTCTTGCTGCCTGCTGGAGGAGAGGGGAATATGAGGAGGAGGAGGAGGAGGCAAGAGGAAAAAACAGGGAGTAAGAGGAGACAGCAGGAGGAAAGTGGAAGAGGGGAAGGAGGTGGAGGACCTAACAAGGGCCAGGAGGAGGCAGGCGAAGGAGGAGCAGGGGGAGAAGGCACAGGAGACAAGAGAAGGCTGAGCAAGAGGAGGCAACAGGAGGCAGCAGAAGGCAAGAGTTGATGAGAGGAGGCCTGCGGGCTGCAGAAGAGGAGGCGACCGGTGGGAACGGGAGCCAGCAGGAGGCAAGAGAAGGTTTAGGAAGTTAGGGAGGATGAACAGACAAAAGACAACAGCAGGTAGGAGGAGGAGAGCAGGAGGAGGAGAGGCCACAGAAGGAAACCGGAGGCCAGAAGAGGCGTAACAGATGGAGAAGGAGGCGGAGCAGGAGGCAAGAGGAGGCAGGAGGTGGAGGTCAAAGAGCACGCAAGAGGAGGACAGAGCAGGACAGAACACGTAAAGAATGACTAGTCACAAGGAGGCAGCCGGAAGAGAAAGAGGATGAGGCCACAAGATGCCCGGGGAGACAACAGGAGGCAAAAGCAGGAGGAGGAGAAGGCAACAGGGTAACAGGAGAAGGAAGAGGTGCCAGACACATTAGGCAATAGGGTTCAAGAAGAGGTGACAGAAGAGAAGGAGGAGAAGCATGAGTAGGAGTCGGTGGAGGAGCCATAGGGAACAAGGGGCCGAAGGAGGCAACGGAAGGAGTAGAAGGAATTAGCAGGAGGAAGCAATGGGAGGCCATAGGCTCCAGAAGGAAGAGGAGGGGGAGAGGTTGTTAGGGAGAAGAAGAGGTGTAAGTGGAGGAGGATGGAGAGGAGGAGAATCTGCAGGAGGAGGGAGCAGCCAAAGAGGAACTGGAGAAGGAGCAAGGGGACGAGGAATGGGAAGAGAAGGAGGATGATGAAGAGCAGGAGGCTATGCCGTACAAAGATGTGCAGGAACAAAAAGGGAGAAAAATCAGAAAAAGGGGAGGATGAGCAGGAGGCGGTGGAGTCAACGGGAGGAAGCAGGAGGCGAC